>NC_091692.1:20019469-20322500 GCF_041296265.1 Equus caballus | reverse complement strand
TAGAAAGTCCCTTCTGTCTATTCCTAATCATAGGATTGCACTGTAGCTGATTTAGGGCTAGAACCCACCCTACCTATGTGGCTCCTAGCCCCATCCCTCATCGCCTCTTGAAATACTCAAGCTGAAAATTTAGTGATCTGAATTTGATAGCAACATCAGCAGTCAGACAAAAGCAAACGCAAATTCTCTCTAGAGGAATATTTTAAACTCAGGTCTTAAAAATTTCCAGAGATAAAATTCCAAGGAACATAGGCGTAGTAAAGAAGCCATCCTGAGTAAAAGAAAAACAAACAAACAACAGAATCAGACCCACCAAACACATGATTTGGAAATCTCAAATATAGACTATAAAACAGGTTTCTTAACTATTTAAAGAAATGAAGGAGGATATTGAGTGTATGATGAAGGAACAAGATATTATTCAAAATAACAAGGCAGATATGAAGAAAAAAGAACTCTCAAACTGAAAACGTAATAATTGAATTTAGCAAACTCAGTGGAATTGAAAACCTGAAAGCTGACAAATTGGCAGTTGGCACTCTGACTCAAAATCAACCCTGGAGACCCCACAGAAGGGAGAGGGTCTTAAGGGTCTGAGGACGGAACAGAACAAATCTAAACCATCTCAGAGAACGAAGGCTGTCATGGACTAAATGTCTGTGTGTGTGTGTGATTTGGGACAGGGCGGTTAAGGACGGGCTTTGCAGCAGCCCGTTGTGGATGGTGGTTGGGCACAGCAGGGGGAGGATGTATAGGGGTAGAGTTTTTAGGTTCTGCTTTGGCTCTCCCCCAAATTAACTGTCCCACAGACACAGTTTTCATCACTGGGTGAACAGATCACTAAAATACGGTGGGTGTACATTACTGAATACTATGCAGCAGTTAGAAGCAATAGATTAAATATACAAAGCAATGTAGATGTATTCTTAAAAACATACAGCTTAGTAAGAAAACTGAGAATAATATGATTTATAGAAAATACATTTATGTAAATTAAAAACATATGCACCCAGGATAATAATATATGTTTTATAAAAACATACACAAATAAAAGGATGCACATCGAACACATTAGAATGTTTGCCTATGATGGGAAGAGTTATGATGGTTGGAATTAGAGATAAAATAGAATAAGTAAATAAAGTCAGAGAGGCCTTGCTTGGACCAATTATCATTGTGTACCATGAATTAAGGTGTATAAGGAGTATGATTACTCAATTTTATGAACCTAAGGCTAAAATAAAAAGAAGGAAGAAACAAATTCAATGGATAAGTTAAAGAGCAGATTAGATACATTGAATGGAGAATAAACCAGAAGAGAGATCTAAAGAAATTACCTAGAATGTAAATTGGAGAAAGACAAATATGAGGAGAAAAGGTCAAAGAGCATGGAGTATAGAGTGAGAGGATCTAAAACAGAGCCTGAGAGAGGTACTATTCAGAGATAATGGTTGAGAATATCCCACACTTGATGAAAGACACACATTCTCAGACCCAAGAAGCACCATGAGGTGCAACCAGGATAAACAGGCAGAAACTAAGAACATCAAAGGCAAAGAGAACACGTTAGAGCTGTCAGAGCGAAAAGGCAGACTACCGACTGAATAATTAAACGGACCAAAGGCTACTAACCTCCTGGTAACAACAATGGAAGCCTTAAGAACATGCAATGTCTTCAAAGCGCTGTGAGGAAATGACTGTTACCCTAGACTTGTGCATCTAGTGAAATCATCTTTGAAGAACAAGGGCAAAAATGAAAACATTGTCAATCAAGCAAAACCAGAATTTAGACCAATAGACCTTCACTAAGGAACCTTTAGAGCACGTACTTTGGGATGCAGAAAATAAACGCTGGAAAATCTATTTACTTATTAAGTATAGTGAGCATTTTATAACGTTATGTTAAAAATTCAGTTTCCTTTTTAAAAAACAATAGCACATTTCTGAAATATTAGAAGTTCCAACTAATGCAGCATGAATTAACTGGTTTTTATTACCTACTTTGCTTGTTTATATACAGCAGCATCATTTATGTCAGATGCCAGACAATCACTGGGTAATCTGATATTAGAAATCTTTGAATCATCGACACAATGCTGCATTATGGCATGTGAAATTATACTGCATTACATAATGTTGTAATTCAAAATAATACAAGTAAACTCCAAGTCCAAAAGGTGAGGTGTTGAGAACAAATATTGCTATCTAGTTTCTCAGTTTATATAAGTGGAAGCATTTAGGAGAGAGTTAATTGCAATGCTAGCATAACCTTTATAGTTTATACTAAAGCCAAATGCTACAATCAATCCTGTAATGATTTCAACATTTCCTCCTACAATAAACCTAATACTAATGTCTAGGGCAATTGCTGAATATATAATAGGTTTTGTGTGTTCTTATACATTAAATCTTAGCAGTATCTAACTTGAATAGCAGTGTTCTTATATAACAAGAAATTTTGTTCTATTGAACTATAGTATACAAAGTAATAAAGAACATTTATGGCTGATTAAATATTGAAGTGAAGTTGAAGCATTTAATCTACTGCAAAACTCATTTAATGCAAACGTAGCCTGGCAATATAGATATTATTGATATTATACTTGAAGGGAACATTTCATCCAGTGCATCTCATGGAAATTTAATTTCCTTCTTCTCTGAGAACTTGGAATTTGTTAGACTGTGTCCATTTCCAGCACAAATTTCCAGTAGCACATAAAGTGCATTTTTATTATTAGAAAAGAATTTGAGTGACAAACCCCACAGTGCCACATCTATTGATGTGAAGGCACATTTACTATGACAGGTGAAAATCACAATATGTAGAAACTTAAAAAAAAACTATTTTAAGTTTATCATCATGTTGATTTTGGTGTCCATTTTCATGCCATCATCCTGTTTTATTTTATGATGGATTTTGCTTTTGCAAAGCAATTACATTTGCAGAAATTAAAACCACATAGATGAGCTGAGGACATTTAGGTTAGTTTTGATGGATTTCTTTTCTTTCCTTGAGCTTCTTTAAGTTTTTACTTTGTACCTAAATGAAACATCAGAATCCGGATGCTGAATACCAAACAAAAGGCGGCTGCGGTTTAGTTCGATAGGTTTTTGGTCCATTATTTCTAAATCAAAATAAGTTAAAAGTACAACTAACAATTGCTTTATTTCCATAATTGCCAAAAATCGGCCTGGACATTTGCTGGCTCCAAATCCAAATGGCAATAGGTAATATTTCAGCTTCTTCCCTCCTTTGAAAAAGGTAGTTTTCTTCTTACCGTCTTCTACAAAACGATCAAATCTAAACTCCTGCAAAGAAGAATAAAGAGAGTTAAAATTAAAAATTTACGTGAAATAGCTGGAGTGCAGGTCCACAAAGTTGCCAGCTCTCCTTGCCTGTCTTAAACGGCTCCTTTTAATCCAGCAAACAGCAGAAAGTAAAACTTGACTGAGGGCGAATGCTTTCAGGAAATTACTTCTCCCGTATCAAAGTGAAACCCAAACACCTATATGACTTTTCTTCCCAATTCACATTTCTTTCCTACACTGTTTCCTAAGTAGAGAGGCAGTACCTCTATTTTTGCTACTGGCACTTGATATACCAGTGTTGGGAGGAAGGTAAGGGCTCCTGCTCTGCCACCACGGTTACTACGGAACAATGAAGCCGACCGGCCACAGAGGCTGCCTAACTGAGGAGCCCTAATAAGCCTGTGTCTATCCCTTCCCAGTTGGCTACTGATGCACGAGAACTATGAGTTTGGGGTTCCGTGCTTACGTTTGGATTAAACAGATATAAAATAATAACATTCACATAATGCACTAGAGAGGGATTAAGCCCACAAAGTTGGTCTTGCTTGTTTTGTGATGTTGTACTGAATTTCTCCTATGACAGTTCCACTAGAATGAACTCTCTTTGGGTTAACTCTAGGCTGGCAGGTGTTTCTGATATGTTTTCATAAACGAGTTATATTTCTTGTTACTGAAAATGATGGGACTGGTTTTTCTAGGGGGTTTGGTCCGCCATCTTAATTTACTCTCACTTGAGTTTCCGAGAGGACACTGAGTGACCTTATTTCAGCCCATGGTGAATTAAATCACTGATTAAATTAATGCACGTGGCATGCATGAAAAAGACCAAGTAGTTCCTGGACTTGGTGCTCATTAGCATTAGACCTGCTCAGCACACAACTTTGATAAACTACATGAAGTCAAAGGCAAAGAAGCAGGTCACATCAAAAGCATTTCAGCTTTCAGCAAACACCTTACAATATGTGGAAAAATTCTGAATCCATGACAAATGATCTAATTTTTTCACTCAGTGCCAGTATTAATGCCTGCAAAATCATTTCCTTTAAAAGTATTGGGTTTATCTTCATTTATCTAGGATACTTATTTTGATAAATATCCAAGCTTAGAAAACACACTTTGTGTAGTTTCTATTGTCCCCTCCAACTTGCAAGTTGATGAAATCATAATGGGAAAATTAATCTGCATTAGAACACAAGTGTATTCTCCCACAGACAGTTCTGGGATGAATCTGAATAGGCTCTAAACAGTGCTCAACTAAAAGTATCTGTTCATTTCTGTAGTAATGGATAAGGACACTCTTTGTTCACATACACTTTGTTACTGGAGATAAGAGTTACAATATGGCACTCTCTCCTGGTGATCTTTTTCCATTCTGGGGACCAGGCCTGCTTGCTTGATTTCAGTACTGCCTCCTCTTTCTCACTGACCAATCAGAGGAGACCAGGACTCTTCCCAAGAGTTGCTTGCTTAGGTCAAATCAGTGTAAGTCAACTTACAATAAGTCAGGAACTTGCATGGCTTTCTTGAACTTCTTCGTGAAAGCAATGTGCTGCCCTCTGAGAGGCCATAGTGATAAACGCATCATGCTCCCTCTTCCCTGTAACTTTCACTTAGTGTTTACATTTCCTCAAATTTCTTGTCAATCATAATGTCACTCCTCCAGTTTTCCATATTTAATTTCCTCATAATAAACATCTGAGAAGTTCCTATTTAGTTATTTACAGTAAGAAACCAGAATAGAAAAGCCCAACTTCTTTTGCTCTGTGATGACCACAAACCTCAAAAAGCATAAGGGCATAAATATATTCTTGAATTAAAATTTATTTTCAATTTGTTTTCCATTGCCAGGGCATGGAGAACCCGAGCAGGAACCAGTGTTAGGAAGGGCTTGTGGCAGCTGCTAGGGATATAGTTTGGTTTTAGCCAAAAAGATAAGGGAGATAATAGTCTCACCCCTGAGATTTTGGGGTCACAGTGACATAGAACAAAGGGTTAGGAAGCTCAAGATGCACACATTCATTTGGAACAACTTAAATACAGGATTTGTCATGTCGACTTAAACTCTTTGCAGTAATCATAATAGCTCGGTGCTTCACAATTAAAGAGAGTCAATTAAATGCAATATTATTAAACAGATGAGAATAGAGAAATCGTAAACACTGAAATTCCCCATAGCTCCTCTAAGGACTGTTGTGGTTGACTCCTCAATATCTTTATTCTGCATAAGATTTGTCTGGGCACCAATCATGGTCATCACATTGCTCTGGCCTCTGCCTGATTTAGGATAGGGGTGTGAACCAATCTCCTCAGTGATACAGGGGAAAAGTCTGTGGGGACATCTGGAAGAAGTTGCAGTCTTGTGAAGAAAGAAAAACAAAAAGAAATGGTTCCTTACTCTTCCTCATCTGGGTCTACTCATATGTGAATATGATACCTGCCACTGCTGCAGCCATCCTGCCACCAGGCTGAAGATGGAGCAAACCCACAGGAGAGGGTACAGCCAACAAGTCCCAGGAGACTGGAGTTGTCACACTCTTACTTATCTCTGTATTTTCAAAGCCCCCAACACAGGGCTACGCATATAGCAGAGGTTCCATATATGTTTGTTGAATTATTGAATAAATACATGACAATAAAGTATATTTTAAAAGCAATCTTCACGGTTTTTTTTTTTGTTGAGGAAGACTGGCCCTGAGGTAACATCTGTTGCCAATCTTCCACTTTTAGCTTGGAGGAAGATTGTCCCTGAGCTAACGTTCAAGCCAATCTTTCTCTATTTTGCATGTGGGATGCTGCCACAGCATGGCTTCATCAATGGTGCACAGGTCCACGCCTGGGATCTGGACCTGCAAACCCCAGGCCGCCAAAGTGGTGTGTGCGAACTTAACCACTACACCACTGGGCTGGCCCCTATCTTTAAGCTTTTGAAGGAAACATAGGTATTGAATAAGTAAACAAAGATGTAGAGAATGAAGAGTAGATGAATATTCAGTGTTTATAAATAGAAAATGCTGTGGTAGTTAGCACTAGAAAGCAAATTGGATAGATGAGACAATTTTTTGGATAGAAAAGAATTTTTGATATAAGAGACTGAGGAACATTATATAACATCCTAATTTGTGTCCTCCAAATATTATATTTAGTTCAGTTCAACAGATTTTTTTTTTTTAGCACTTCCTATATGCAGACCATTGAAGTTAAAAAGGCATAAAACAGGGCCTTGCTGAGTAGGTGACATACAATATGATTAGGTCTTGTATTCACTCAATTCATCATTTTTGGGTACAGGAATCTAGATTAGACAAAAGATATGACTTTCTAGAAATAAAAACTGTCCATGTTTTGAATGGATGACTAAGGGGCTGCCCTGTTGCCCCCAGTTTACAGTCAGTCCTCCTGGGAGCAAGATGACAGAGTACAGAAGTTCCTTTTTATCTCCACGACATGGGTTCCAATCAGCGGTGTGCTGTAGCCAGTTTGTACCAGCTCCAGAAAGTGTGCATATCTCTTCCCAACGCCACCATCAGGGTCTTCATGTTGGTAACAGGGAATCAGCCAAGGTGGGATTATTTACACCACAAAAACTGACACAATCAGACCTTTTCAGAGTGCTGGTTCCAACATATTAGGTATGAAGTGCCAATCTACTGGTATGGCAGAAGCTCTCTCAACACGAAGCACCTCGCTATGAGAACACCGTCATGTGGTAAGGCCAAGGCCCTAAACGAGATGCTTTTAAGGACGGGCGGGGCCTTTTTTATTTCTGTGTCCCTCATTATGCCTATCAAAGTGCTTTTTGAACAGTGGATGCTCAGAATACTTTCGTATCCTTGAAATATACCGATGGCACAATCTCCATTCCAGTTTGAGATACAGACAAAAATTCATTTAGAGTATTTCCTCACTTGTTATGATTCGTATATTTAAGAACAGTTGAGACAACAATTTTTATAGTCATTTAGAATTTTTTCAAGGGCTTTCAAATTCATTTATCACTTTATAATCCCTATGCCTCTGAGAAGTAGATCGGGTAGACTTGCATGAGGTCAAATAAAGCCTTTCAATTTCAGAGCTTTTTGGGGGTACTCGAATGGCTTTGCAATTGCTTTGTTGTTTCACTGTTTCCTTACTTTAGGAGGCTCCGTGGTTATGATAATGTGTTACCATCTTAAATGTTTTCTGTTTCTTCCCTGTGACCCAACAGTATCCTCCCCTCTCCCTGCACAGCTTAGCATCTCTGGCCATAGAAAAACCAACCAATAGATTTGGTCTTCCCCAAAGCTCCAGTTCTGGATATTGCACTTTGGCAGAAAAGAAATCACCATTTACTGATTATTTGAGAGCCAGTTGCTTGAATTCTGGCTGACCATAGACGTATATTTGAGGAAGCCTTCAGAAAATCTTAAAAAGCTATCCATCTCTAGTTAATTCACAGATTACCTAGGCTTTCTTGGATAGCATTTAGACTGATAAAGAGAGGAAGGAAGAGTTGGGAAGGGGTGTTTCCTTTGCTCTCCCTCATTGTTTTAAATTTCATGTGCCAACTTGTTTTCCCCCATAGTCAAGAGCCTCCTGCATGGCTAACATTACAGTGGGCTAAGCAACCACTGTTCAGAAGAATTCTTAACATGGAGGCTACATCGTGGGAGCTTATGGGCCCAATTAGGTCCCTGAACACTTTTTGTGTCTAATCCACGTCGTGTTTTAAACTTAGTTTTTTCCAAACATTTAAAAATTATAAGCTTCATCCAGAAATCTGTTCTTGAGATTTTTTTTTTTAAATAAAAATGACTTGGCTACCTCAGGTCTCCATCCATGTAAGAACTGAGGGTTAGTTCACAAGTAGCCAAAGGGTCTCATTTAGATGCCTCCTGGACTCTCCTTTCGCCTTAGTTCTTACCACTCCTGATAGCATTGCTGTATTTACACACAAAACACTTCATCTATCTGATCTAGTTAGGCCCAGAACATATTTTAATGTGCAATATCTGTGGTGATTTAAAATTTTAACTGAAGTGAATTTTCCCTTTCAGCACATTCACCCATCCCCGCATCCCCTTATTTATTCACCTTCTCTGGACATGCTCCCGTGTGCTAGGCACAGAGAATGCACAGAAGGCAATGCCAGGGTCTTTTCCCTTGTGGAGCTTACAGCACATAAGAGCACAGACATGTAAACGAGTAATTGCAAAATACCATGTGGTATGCACCATAACAAGGGTACACACAGGCAGAGTGGGAAGTGGCAAATTCTCTGAGGAATGAAGTGGGAATCTGGGACATTGTCAAAGACGAGGTGATTAAGAGTGATTCTTGTGCAGTAACCTGGAGCCTGTTGGGTGGATAAGTAAGGAGGGACATTCAGAAATAGAGAGATATGTGAAGGAAGATCATGGCCTGTTTTTGGAATATAATATTCTAGAGTCTCTTGGGCTTGAACATCCTGAAACCACGCCTCACTGGGTGGAGCGAACCTATGTTCACCTAAGCCTCTTCAGTCTCTATGTCCTCCAAGAATAACTATACTCACATAGTTAGTCTTCTATCTACAGAAGAGTTAATCTTCCTCATGTTTTTGGCCTAATAGCTATTGTCTGTTTTCTATGTTTAAGGCCTGGTCTTCTCATTCAAGATCTGTAGGGTACAAAAGACAGAGGCAGTGAGAAATATGAGCCTCTGATGAGCTTGTGGACAAGTGCTCTCAGTGACAAATGGCCAAGGACAGAATTTTCCAGAATTTCTTCTCTTCATTACTGTCAGTGCATGGTTGTTTTCGGATGGACATCTGTTATATGAGCATCTATAGCATCTACTTATTGCCATCCTAAGTTATTAACAACAAAAAGAATTAATCTTTATGCCTGATAATGGTAAATGCTCAGTAAATGTTTATAGAATGAATGATTACATAAGACCTTGCCAAATCATATAAAAATGGTTCTGAACGATATCATTTTTTCTGTGCCAATAATTATCAGCATTCCACAACTAATTTCAAGAAGACAATACCATGGCAAAAATTAGCTGGTTAATTTTAACATTAGTCAGGCATAAGTGGCTAATGTTAAGTCTAGTAAATAATAGAGAGTGCTCATCAACTCAAGTTACACTTACCCTAATGATGCTAAATTAGTATTCACAATATTGCAATTTTGTTCTTCCACAGATTTAGTATGAGGCAAACCCTTCTGATTACTACTAAGATTGGTTGATTTATTATGTAAAGTTTGGGCACTGCTATTTAGTATTCCACAGAAAAAACATAAAATCAGCACACCTTCAATGTTTAACCTTGATTTTTAAATTCCTAAAAGTCTAACTCATGGGTTTTTCCATCATGGGGGCAGGGGCAGGGGGTGGAGAACAGGAGGAGTCCAAAGAACACTATCATAAAAACAGTGGTCATTTAGTAAACATTGATTATTTGTTGATAACTTTAATGTTGATTTTACAATTGTGACATGAATAGTACACTTAATGACTAGTGGAATAATCACACAATGAAAATAATCACCAGAAGTCAAATAAATCAAAAACTGTAGATAGAAATGAAATGCTTTTAAAACTTCTAACTATTTTTCAAATAGTTACTTATTTTCCTTATTTATGGAATATATACTTATGTGCAGAATTTTTGATATTTACAGATGTGGAGAGAAAGCTTGTTGTTTGCAGACTATTTATTCACCACGAATACTTTACTTCCAATTTGCTAGCATCGTTCGTATATGCCTCTTCTTCTGAAACACATAGGAATTATATGTACATTCTCCCCTCACTTAAAAAAATTTGCCTTTGCTGATGAAATAAATGCAAATTATCTCACTGTATTTGATGTCTGTCCTCTTCTTATTAATTTCCCAAATTCATCAATATTTTAATCTAGCCTGGCTGCAAAACATCTAACTTAGAAACTGGGTTTGAAAGTGGTTCAGCTATGAACTGCTCAAAAAGAGTGCGGAAGTTTCCCTTTGAAAAATGCCGTTTTCTACACAAAGACCACTGCAGCAACAACATTACTTCATGAGAAGCACAGGCAGAATATGACTGCATTCAATTTGCATGCAGGTGGTGAACCTCTTAAGTGGTATTAAGGGATGAGCCAGGGTGGATTAATTTCCAGTCTTTGATATTCATTAACTCCAGCTTCAGAAAAAAATACAAGGAGATGACACAATTACCCTCCGAGCTTCACCCGTCAGCAGCAGCTTTACAATCTCAAGTTCATAATGCCATCCTAATTGATCGAAAAGGGGCATATACCTTCAGTAAGAGGTGAAAATATGGGATGAACTACTGCAGTGACGGTATTTGACTTTGGGAGAGTCAACCCCACTCTGGAAACACTTAGTAAAAGAGTCATCATTGTTTATTCTCTAAGCCACCTGTCAATAGCTAGCCCTCTATGGTTTTCAATAATTCTCTGCCAAGCAAAACACAATTTTGGCCTAAAGGTAATGGCGGCCAACATACACTGTCCATTTCATTCGAAGAAACTAGCATTTAGTTTCATCACTTTATTTCTATTTATAGGTCACAAAACCTTTGACAGAGAGATCCTTAGTAAACTCTTCAGTAAACAGGAAAATTATCCCACTGGAAGGAAGAACAGAAGTCATCAAGCTGTCTCAAATCCCTTCTGGAACAAAGCGGCAAAAGGAAGAGATAGAAATAGATCATGAGGAAGAGGAATTTGCTTGCAGTATCTAAGAAGTAGCAATTACCGGCTTGATGTTTATTTACCTCTGGAGCTTCATATATTTCAGGGTCATGGTGTAAAGCTGCAGGAAAGATGGCTATTGAATCTCCCTTTCGCAGACAGTAGTCCCCAGTCTCTGAAGGTAGAGTCAAATCTTCTTCAACAAAACGCATGATGACGGAAAATGAGCATAGTCGTAAAACCTCAAGAATCGTGCTTTCTGAAGGAAAGATGCAAGCAACAGCTTATTAAAATATGACTTCTCCTGAAAGTGCTCTCGATTTGCCATAAAGCTCATTACCAATAGCTTTGATTGAAAAGGAAACTCTTTCCTCATCAGATCCATTGAACACCAAGAGGGAGCCAATGGTGGCTTTAGATGGCCAGACAGAGGAGGAGGTGCGTGAGACAGCTGTGGCCCGGCCCCAAGACAGCTTCGGGGCATTTCATAGACAGGAGGCAACAGTACTGCAATTGGGCAGAAAGTCATTAATTAGGATTTTTGTAGGAAAGAATGGTTTGCAAGAGAGGAATACTGTACTGTGGGTATATACATCAGACACTAAAACAGTACCCCAGTTAAAATACACCGCTGATGGGTTATTTCACCAAGCTTGGCAGCAGTGACGTCCTTAAAGCCAGGCTTAGGCATTTAATAACCACTTACGCAGTTAATAGTAATGTAATTGTAGTAGTGCTTTCTGAGACAGCTTAACACTTAATTTCTTTTATGCTAGCTGTAAATAAAATGTGAGTCAGCATTTGCTGGAAAAATTTCAAAGGGAAAATACTTTTGTAGGATTCAGAAGAAAATCATATTTGCCTCAGCACCCAGGGAAAATAATGGCCACCATCATAATCTGGAAGATTCCAGAAGCTGAATGTCCTTGCTTTCCCAGTGGCCTTCACCTTTTGCTCCTAGCACGACAGATTTTATGGCTAATTTCCGGCAATTTATCCTGGCAGTTTGAGGAGGAATTCCTTTGGGAATAATATGCATAATTTGCATAAATCATTCTGATAGCATGCATATCAGCATGTAGCTCCTGTCTAGGTCTGCATCTCTGCCTTCATAATCAAAACTGACTATGTTTTCACCAGCGTGAATGGGTCCTAGAATATAAAGCTTGATTCTTTCTAATCAGCAATGTGAAAAAGAGCTCCAAATTGAGTGTTTTTCCCTCTTCACATGGTAACAAATGGTTGTGTTTACGGCTTGCAATTTAGAATCGCACACACATACATACATACACACAGCCCAGTTTCTTAGTGTTCAGCAAAGCTCTAAAACACAGAGTACCCAATTATTAGATTATAGAGGCGGACTGGTCAGTGAGCGCTTACATCAGCCAAAAAATAAAAACAAATGTGATTGCACTAAAATTTAAACCTACGCACAGCTTGCATAGGGATATCAAGCAGCTTTGGGTGCCTTCTCCCAGGAGGTTTTTCCCTAAGCACGCATTTGTCTAAAGAAATGAGGCTGCGGTCAGCTCTGTGTGGCCAGTGTGGTGATTCAATGTGACGTACAGTGAGGCTGTGCATATTCTTTTGGACTGCCTTCGTTATTATAATCAGGCAGAGTCAAATCGGTTTGGTGGTGATGAGGCCAGAAAAGAACTTTGGTTTTGGAACATGGACTCTACTGCAGATAGCCACAAGGCACCTGACACGACGGATTTCAGCTGGCAGGATACCAGCGACCAACATTTCTATGGTGAAAAGCGAGGGTCGGCTTTCCACGTACTGCTGCTGGCTCTGTTGGATCAACAACAGCACAGCATCATTTTAGCTTGTGGTGTGAAATGGTAGCTGACATATGTAGCAGTGCTGTTCACCCAACAAGTCCAGTAGGGGTGTGGGAAGAAGAAATACAAAAGCAAAATAATTGTGGGGTGGCTGCTGTGACAGGGCAGGCACTTAGCAGTCCGAATAACATGGTCACATCCGATTGGCTGACGTGCTCCCGGGAAGCATGGCAGCTTGCGCCCACTGCAGTATCACAAATGACAATTGGGCAAGCATATCTTATGCAGAAGTTAATCACAATAATGGAGCACAAAGTGTGGCTTAGCGGTCAGATCGTAAATGACAAATCTGTTTTACCTTCCAGTACCAGTTATGTGTGCAAGACGAGGTTGGCTCTTCCTCTGAGCGATCATGCCGATAATCATTAGATGACAAAAGTAATGAGTTGCATTATTATCAACAATGGAGAGTGGAGCTTCCGTGGCTCTGTGTTACAACCTACAGACACAAAAGCCAGCAGCTTTTTCCACCAGCCCCAGTAAGAATGCAGGCAGAGCTATATGTTGAGAAGAATGACAACTGCACAATAAAAAAATTGCAGCCTCTACTTGTAGTTGTCATAGTTGAGCAGACACCAGCCAGTGCCACTGACAGGCCAGCTGGGCCCTGGGAGGACTTCCATGCTGCACCAGGAGGTACACTAAATTATCCTGCACGGTAGAGCAACATCTGTTTCTGTGCTAGTGCCGAACAAACAAGGCAATTTAAAACATACCAAGGGATAACCAAGCAACAAATGAACACGACCCTCATTTTTTTCCCCCTTCTCACACACGAGGTGCTAAACTTCATTGTGCGAGCACTCCACGAAGGAGAGGCCAGGTTGGTATTTGATAAGGTGTTGTCAGAGAGATTTTACATATTTCCAAAACGGAAAGAAAAAGCTTATAGTATTGTTATTCTTAGAATCTTCCTTCCCCCCTTCTATCTTCATTTCTTTTATACCAAAGCTAGCACTCAGTTCTCAATTCGCTCTAGAATTAAAAAAAAAAAAAAAAACTTTCCATATACTTATAAATATTCAGTCTTTAAACCTAATTTGCTATACTTAGTTCACATGCCTTCAAGCATTTGTCTTCCAATTTCCACTGAATAAATGCGTACTAATGAGAACTAGAGCAAGCTGCTGAGGCAAAGCTGGGTGACTTGGGTCTGGCCTGCCACCAGCTTGTGATAGGCGGGCAAATTGAGTTAAAATGAAAAGTCTTGTCAGCTGAAATTCAACATGGTAGCCAAACAGCAAGCTGTCAATCATTCCAGCCAAAACAAGGGACCGCAGGTAATAAAAGGTCATTGTGATCATTAGTGCACTTGGCTTTCATATGCAAGTTAATTTTAATTAAACATGATCTCTATCTGTAAATGTTTTATAAAACTTATTGTGCATAATGGATTGTTAATTTATACTCACATTTAGCAGGTAATAGGGCCCTCTACTTATTAAATACATTGTAGAAAAATGGCCATCGAGAATGCAAATATTTGGGGGGTAATTTACACCACACACCGCAAGGTGCCAACAATTGCAATTGTGATTAAGATAAGGCTGCCTGTGTTTTATTAAGAACTGAGCTTCACCAACCAGTATACACTAGGAAACTGAATTACGGATTTCCCACAATCAACTTACAATTCAGAGCTTGCACTACCTTCTTCACCTGGCTAGGGAAGATTTGTTTCTCTTTTCACGAGATAAAAATACTCTGATTAAGTATCCTGTCTAAAGCAAAAAGCTGGGGAGTGAGTGGAGCCAATATGCCTTACAATGTAACTGTGAAGGGGAATGGCAAATGAAAGGAAATACTGGTAGAAAAAGACATATACACTTTCGCTTTTGCTCTCAGATCTCAATTCTGGCTGTAATAATTGACAGATGATTCTCATTTGCAGATTTAAAGCGCTGAAGCAGTTTATGACAATCAATAATGCATGTTACAATGCAAACACAAATAAGCACATCCAAGTTTCTGCCTCACACTTAGGCCATGTCTGTATATGTGGAATGAATACACTGTGACATGGCCAGGCTGTTAATTTGGGTCATCTTAATGATTGGTGCAGACTGTCATACCATCTGATTAGTCATGGTGATCAGTGGATAGCAGGGATGGCTGGAGTGAAATGAACAGCCTGGCCCTGCCGCAGTCTCCTGGGGCTGAACACTAGGGTGATCTTAAAAAGAAGGTGGATGAGAAAGAGGGACAAGGGGATCTGGAGGTAGTACTTTCTAGAAGGTATGAGGAAATGGAATGAGTCTCCAGATGTGGGTGTGCGATTTTACATAACTGCCTTCAAAATAAGCGAAAAGGTAAGTGAGAAACTGAAATAATCAGATAATTTGAAGCAAAGTAATTTTTGGCTCAACAGTTGTATATTTTAAGTAAAGTTAAAAATAGATCTGAATTGGTACAAATGCCTACTTTCAGTCTGCATTGCAGACATGGCCTTTGGTTTACTGATCAAAAATAGATATGCAAATTCAACATTCAATAAATGTTTATTAAGGTCCTACTTGGCTCAGGCCACTAGGCCAATGCTGCTGGTGGAAAAAGAGAACACGGCATATGGATCTGGCCTTCATGGACACTGCAATGTAGGTGGTTCAAAGTTGGAAGGTACCTATAAGCAGGAATGCTCCCCAAGACCCTAGTGAAGATACTGTACAATTTCTGATTAGATGACTACAATGATGGCATTCAGAGGGCCCATTTTACTAAAAAGTTATTTTTCATATTGAGCTTTCTCCGTCTAATTTCTACCCTTTAGAAAACACAAAGGCAAAAAGAATTCTAATCCTTCTTCGACATAACAGGCCTTTAAAAATATTCAAAGACAACTACCATGTCATTTTAAAATTGTATGTCAGAGATGATGTGGCCTTCAGTCTTTTGACATCCTGGATGAATTCAATTAGTCAATGTGCCTTTTCAAATGAGGCAGAACTCGGTGTGCTATTGCAGTTGGCAAAGTAGAGAGGAATTACCTTCTCTGTCTTGGATACTATACTTCTACCAATGTTTTGCAGGAAGCAGATGAACAACAGATTTTTGAAATCATATCACCATTGACTTATTTTAAGCTTCCTCATATCCCAGACGTTATCAGCTCTGGCTGCCCATTAGAATCACCTGAGACAGTTTAAAAACTTAAATACTCCACCCCAAACCAATGGAGTCGGAAGCATTGTATTAACCAAAACCTTTAAATTAGTAGTTTGACCCTTGGCTGCACATTAGAATCACCTGGGGAGCTTTTAAAGCCATCAGCCTCCACCCTAGACCAATGAAATCGGAACCTCTGGGGCTGGGACCAGGTGTGAATAGTTTTTAAAGCTACCCAGATGATTCCCATGGGCAATCAATGTGGCGAGCCACTGCTTGAAACCCTTTTCTGCTAAGCCTCACATTTCCTTATCCTGTTCTTATACAGTTGACTTCTAGCCCAAAGTACAATAATTTGCATTCTCATTAAATTTCCCTTTTGATCCTTTCACCTCCCATTTGCAGCATTCATTATATTATCTTACCCTCTTAGCTTTGTGCCGAGCTGAAAATTTGATAAACATCCAAATCCGTATTTTTCACTTCTAATCAATGTTTCCTTATATTTTGTATAAAAAGCTTGCTACCTGATTTCCTGTGTACCCCTTTGTGGAAAATGCCTTCTACCCCCTCCTCCAGTTAGAAGTTTCTGACATGAAGTAGAATTTATACCTCCTGTATATCCCCATTGGAACAGAGGATTTTGTTAAACTTTACTATTGTTGTCTAAATGATGTACACTTTGAATTTTTCAAATACACAATTATTTTATAATAGTGAATGAGCTTTTTCAAAATAACACCCACAAGTGTGACAAATATACCACACTAAGATGTTGACAACAAGGGAAACTGTGTGTGTGGGGTGGTATCTGGGAACTCTATTATCTTTGTAACTTTTCTGTAAATCAAAAACTATTCCAACATGAAAAGTTTACTTTTAAGAAACACCCACACAAATCTAATATAAACCTCTAGTCTCATCCTCACCCTCAAACCCAACTGCATTTGAGAATTAGTGACACAGATCCTTGCAAAAAACAGTGGTCAAGGTCACCGGTCTGTTTCTAGAGTATTTTGCCCTGAGGTGACAGTGTTTATGGGTTAGCACTGAAGTTAGACAGAGCCGGCATCAATTTCTGGCGCTGCCACTACCTAGTTGTATGATATACGTTGGTTAACTAATCTTTCTAAGCTTGTTACCCAATAACTAAATGAAGATGATGATACCTGAGGATTAAATAACATACGTAAAGCAGGTAGCACAGTGTCTGCCACACAGTAAAAGAATAATTATTAATATTGTCACTTATAACGCTTCATCCTGAAATTAAAAATACAGTTAACTCCATCATTCTCTAGGCCACATTGTCTGGTCTCATCCGTGTGCATATCATAGCGGGCTTTGATGAATTGAGATACAAAGGAGTCCTCTCCCTGGTCAGTTGGGACAATGAAAAAGTCCTCCAAGGATTCTTGTATCAGACAGGTATGAGGGAGAAAGTTCGGGTGTGACCAGAAAACCCAAATTAAAGTCCTGCCTCTCTCCTTTACCTCCATGACTTCAGGCAAGTTATTTAGCACCCTGAGTATTTTCTTGTCTGTAAAAGAAATGACAAAATCATAGCTACCCCAATCGCCAGTATCTTGGTGAAGATCACATGACACAATGGAAGTCCATAAAATTGCTTTGAAATACTGAAATCATTAATGTATTTAACATGAACTACACCTAATAATCATTATTAATTGTTATTAAAGATTCTATATTTTTTCAAACTGATCATCCATTTCTGTTTCTTTCCCCATCCTATAATTACTCCCAAACAGTGGGCTTAGAAATCTTACAGAATTTTGCTAGAGAATCACCACAAGCTCATAATTCTAGAGTTATTATAAGATAGCATCTCCTCCTTTTAAAAAAGTATTACAAATTTTGCCGAGCTCTGGTTTTATAGCATCTCCTTTTATTCCATTACCCCACACTTAGGCCATATTAGCAACTTTCCTCATTTTCAGGCCAGGTAATTGAACAGAATCAGGTGCCTGCAATTCACTTGAGCAGTTCAGGAGTTATAATCCACTTGCCTTACCTTCTTCTTACTTAGAGTACATTTGCTCTTTTCACGCACGTGTGATACACAGAGAGCAACTCCTGTGGGGTAAGGTAGACTTGAGTTTGATACCAGCTTGGTTCACAAATAATTGAAAATGAAGAAAACAATATAAACATCATAGGGATGGCATTGAGGTTAAATATCTTTTTGGTGACAACAACAAATAACATTTATTGAATCCATACTTTTTAAGTTATTTACATGGATTATTCAGGGAAACCTTGAGGTAGGAAGTGGTACTCAGTGAGATTATTTTCCATCCATTTATCAAAATTTCAACTTTGAGAGCTTCCTCTCCTTGCATTATCTTTTTTCTTATCTTCTCTAAGAATCATCTTTTTTCCTTTTCTTTCTCCTATATTAGAAACCTGTAGTTCGAAATCCTACCTCCACTCCAAGTTTTTCTTTCTGGGAAAACTGAAAAATTCTAAGTTTTCTCCCAGTATTCTTAAACTTCTGTTCTATCAACAACTCTTCCTATTGAGATTTAGGCCCCAAGTAACAGTTATCTGAACCTCACTGTATTTACTAAATTATTTTAAATTTAATTGTAGAGAGATCTGCACTAATAGATATAAAATTTTAGTGAGGTCATGATAAGTAGAATCCTTATAATAAGTTACATAAATATATAAAAATATAAAGGTATGTTTTTCTTTATCTAAAAGAAAAAGGTAGAACAGTTTTAAAGAAAGATTCTCAAGAGCATTGGAAAAGAGCATAAATCTATCACCACCTCTTACAACAGACAATTGCTTTGAATTACTCAAACAGGCTTGATATCTAAAAGCCCAATCTATGTTACACATTTTAACTTCTGCTGACATTAAGTGTTTATTTATGTCAGAGGAAATTTGATACACGAGAGGCCTACAGGACGGAGCTACACATGTCAATAATATATGCACAATGATTCGCATCACGATAGGCCTATGACCCACTGAGCTCTGTCTTTATGATCACTCTAAACAACAGAAATCATTTTTGGTCAGGAATAAGACTCTCGTTTCTATGGCATTCTAACGTCCCTTTTCAACCTTGCTTTATAATCAACGTAGGCTGACATGCAAAATCTCTTAAGAAAAAAAGTCTTTCCCTTTGCTATACTATCAAAATTCTCCTTCCTGGTTAAAAAAAAATGCAGCATTCATTTCATCCTTGTGATCCTTTTTCTTACAATAAAAATTCAAGATATCTTCTTTTTAAAAAAGAAATTGTACTTAGAATACATAAAACTCTTTCCTTAAGGAGATGACAAGGGGAAGCACACCCCTCAGACCGTGCGGTACAGCGCTTCATTCTGTAAATCTCGCCTTTGTGCATATAGTTCATACTCTTTCGATAGAGAGAAATACTCATGATTGAGCTATGACTAGATGCAGAAGTTACCTGTTGTGTAACTGGTTCACATAAAAATTTGCTTCAATCTGCACAAAACTATCTCGCGAAAGAAAAAATGCACACTGTTTTCTAGCAGCTTAAGTTCTCGTAACGAACAACAGTGGCCTCTGCTGGTAACCGAGGTCGTGATGAACAGAGGTCCACCTTCTAGACCGCTGAAGGCACTGCCTTTATCTACACTCACTGGTATCGGTTGTTGTTGTTCATTTGTTGATGAGAGGTAGGCTGTAAATTCATGAGGGCTCCCAGGATGAAATTCTTAGCTCTAGCTATGTAGTTAAATGGACTCGCATCATGGTTCTGGAACTTGCCATTTCTTCTGATCAAATAAATTTAAACTTTTCTGCTTTAATACCACAGTTTTAAGATGACTTTTTCTTTCAATAATGAGAAGTTGAGAGTAAAAAGAGAGTTGATGAATTTCAACTAAATTTTTAAGAGTAATAACTGTGTACAGAATACAAAAATATATCCATTGAAGTTAATTGGTTTACTTCCTTGTAAATATCATCTGATTCATAAAATGCAATTGAAATGACTTGACTATATGGGAAATGAAATCTTGATCTTCATAGAAACCATAAGGTACACAGAAAACACTGTGTATCTATGTGAAGGCAACCACCCAGCACTTTCAGCAACTTTTGGGCATTTGTTCCCTAATAATTCTGAAAAGAAAAATAAAATAATCTTTGTATTGTAATAATGTTGGGATTATTTTCTTTCCCCAAGCGAACATAAAATTACTTTGAAAATGTATGCTAAAAACAGCAAACTACCAAGTGATATATTTTTCCTAACTGACTGAACAAGCTAGCCAACTGCCAGTACAAGGCAAGCTTCCTGCCAGTGCCTCTGATGGGTCTTAACCTAACCAGTGGCAACAGTCTCTAGAACACTTGGGCCATTCTTCTTAATGACAGCTGGTGGTCAACACTGATCAAGACCAGTAGGGTCTTTGCTCCCAGAAGTTCCCATCAAAGAACCTGGAACATATTTAAAAGATAAAAAATGGAGGCCAACATGGGCTAAAATACTTGTCTACTTTGTCAAAGGAGTGAAGCAACACAGACATATAAAGACTTACTCCTATATTTGTCTAAAAGAACCTGGAATATTGTATAATAAAGGATAT
This sequence comes from Equus caballus, assembly GCF_041296265.1. Taxonomy (NCBI): domain Eukaryota; kingdom Metazoa; phylum Chordata; class Mammalia; order Perissodactyla; family Equidae; genus Equus; species Equus caballus. The sequence goes on along the minus strand of NC_091692.1, from coordinate 20,301,990 downwards.
CACAGGATGAAACGTCAATACAGAAAGAACATCATTGATATGGAATTTAACTTTGGGAATTAAAATTCATTCACATAATGATAGTGGTCTTATCAAAACTAGTAAAGGAGAATGCAATCTGCTGTCATCAAAAGCTCATGTCACATACAGGCCTATGTAGAAATAGAAAAACAACTTAGTCACTCCTGACCTCAAGCATATTTAAAATAGTGACCATGCATAGTTCATGAGTCAGTGAATATTTTATAAAATATAGACATTTCGCATGGAGTAATTTGTAGTTGTTGCTTCTTTACCCTCCCTCCCTTCTCTTTCTTCTTTTTTCTTCCCCCCATTTTTTTCTGAGTGTGTTTAAATCAGGAACTTCCAGCGGAAAAAAATTTTACTACATTTTTGAGAATCATACACTCCAAGCTGTATAAAATATCCGATTCTCTGCCTGAAAATATAGACACCATCTTAGGGAAGAATAAATACATTTTGCACACAAGTTGCCTTTCTGAAATACTTTCTTTTTCAATCCCCAAATACCTTTCTTGTCAAGATAGTGCAGCAGTGTTTGGAAAGCATTCACACGCCAGCAGATGCTCGGAATCAAATGACTTAATAGGCATAAACTTTTTTTCAAATAATTGCAAAGCTTTGGTTTAGCCTTTTGCATACCTTGCATAGTTAATTACCTAGGCCTTAATGTTTACATGCAATGAGAGTATCTACAGCTATAAACTACATAATTTATAATTGATGTAAATGGGTGTTATTATGTCAATTAGACAGCTGTGTCCTCCACCTCTTGGTAAACAGCTTTGAGTGATAAACCGAGTTTGCAGAGAGGTACCTTCTTTTCTTCATAACAGATAAAAATAAATTACCTAGGTAGACCAGGCTGTCCAATTGTTCTCTGGTGAGGTGGATGGAAAATCCAGACCCTTTCTTTTGACCTGTTGACTGCAGCAAATGGTCAATTTCGTCACGCAGCACTGCCATAGCTTCTGGGTGCCGTAGAAGGTAATACATCGCCCAGAACATAGTTGGAATAGTGTTTGTCACAGAGGCCCAGAGAAAGCCAAAATGATGTGCTGGGAGAAAATAAGTGAAAAGGAAGATTAATAGCGTTTATTACACTGATTAGATTTGCAGTGTGCTAATTAAAAGATGTTAGGACACAGACCCAGCCAAGGATCAGTGCATGCTAATGAGGACCAATAGGCTTCTGAAGTCTAATTTTCTGCTTAATGAGAATAGTTTAAAATGTAATGTGTGTGGGGGGGTCGTGAGGTGGGGGATGAGATAAGAGGAGTAAATGCAGCTTAGTTATACTCGTTCTCATTATCACCATTAAGTATCTTGTTTTACTACCTCAGCAAAAAAAAAAAAAAAAATCAATTATCACAGAGGGTTGTTTCAGAGTAAAACATTTTATCATTAGTCAATTAGAAAGAGCATAAAAATTTTCAAGGTCGCCATTTTGTCTTTTTATTTCAAAGGTCTATTGTAAATTATTTTATTTTAGACAAGCAATCATTCAGAAGTTTCTTACCTCCTATTTCAAAGTCCTTGGGCATATAGTATTTCTCCAGGATATCTTGCCTCATTTGAACAACTTCTGACCATCCTCGTATCTTAGCTAAGTTTTCTGATGTCAAGAGTTTTATAAGTTTCTTTCGAATAGACTTGACGTTTCCTAGAAGTTCAATGGGTATGTCTGATGCTAAATATGGGAATTTGTCATCAAATTTTAACATATCTTCTCTTAGCTCAGTAATAAATTTTTTCCTATCTCCAGCAAGAAGTTTTCCATGTATGGTTGTAAATGTGATCTCAAATATTACTGAGCTGCAGAATGTCAACAGGCATGCCATCTCCCAATTTGTGGTTTTTAATAGTTGGGGTTCAAAAACTTGTTTTAGATTCTGCATCATGTTTTCCATGAGTACGTCCAAAGATTTCCCTCTTAAACATTGATAGCAGACATGAAGCTCATTATTCAGGTCATCATTGGTTACCAACTTTTTGATGGAAAATGCTTTCACTGTTATTTTATTACTAAATATTCGAAAGCTTAATTTGTGATTTTTCATCACTAACTGGAACTGGAAAGGGTCCAGGATAAACGTTATGTACTTTCCTAAAAGAAATAAATGAGAATATGAGCTTATTTGGTAGCAAAAACAAAACAAAACAAACCCTTGAAATCTGAAAATATTTTAATCAAAATTAGAAAGAACTTAATAACTAACATCTAGAAAGGTGCAAAGTTTAATAAAAATCCATTTCATTCAAAGGTCCACTACATGTTTCCTTTTAAAATGGAAGATGGTAGGAAAAACTCTAGAAGCTTGAAGTTAAATATTCTGAAATTCATAATGACTCAAAAAAAAATTACTGTTCAAATTTTTATTTTAACTAAGTACCTAAATATTTAAATTATCCTTTAAATATTCTTAGAATCCCTTGACTTAAAAAATTATCATATTTTTCCCCAACAATATAAACAGAAAACAAACAAATAAATCAAATTGGTAAGATGACATTACATTACTAATTATTTATACTTCATGAAGAGCTTTTTCATACTTGGTATCATGTTAGCTTTGGTTGGATACAATAATTTGAACTCAAATAAATGAATATGTGGTATGAAGCAGGTAGTCACAAATGAATGTCTAATTAAACACTAACAGTAAATCACAAATGCCAGCATTTTCATTTTTATAGATGAGAAGATAGTGGCTCAGGAGATTCAGTAACATGTCCAAGGTCACATCCTGATTTGTGACTGAGACAGGATCCCAATTCCAATTCCATTCATGCAATCATCCATTCATTCAGGCATACATTCAAAATTTATTGAGATCCAGATACTTGGCTGGAGATTTTTCCTCTTGAGATATAAAGATGTGAAGAAATCATTGTAGCATTATGGATAGCGATAAAGAAGAGATGTGAACACATGTAAGTGAAGCAGAAAGTGGAATCTGCTTCAGTCAGCCTGGAGTTATCAGCATGAGCTCTTTGAGGTGGTGACCTTTTTTTCATATATGAGTGTTGTCCAACCTTACCTAACTAAAAGACTTAGGATGCTGGTTAAAAATACAGATTCCTGCCTGATTCTGATTCATAAGGCTTAGAGGTGGGACCTAAAATCTCTATTTTTGAAAAGGGCTTCAAGTGATTCTTTTAAGAAGGCACAATGAGGAACACAGCCATACTATGATCTGTCAAAATTGGCAGGCTTTGGAGAGTTTCCAGCCCCACCCCCCCACCAGCATTCATCAGTTGAGAAGGCTGCAGAAAGTCAAGAGAGGTTAAGGGCCAAGGTCATGCCGCCATTTTTAGTGCCACAGCCTCAACAAGAAGTCACTCCCTGTACACTGTTCTTTTCCTTACACAGTACTGATTTCTTCTCAGGAGAGTGCTGGTTTAAGACTTCTAATTAGAAGTATTACACAGAAAGTGTTCAATAATCACATCTAATAAGCCTTTCCTTTTCAAGAACACACATGAAATTGAGACGTTCCCACAAATTTTAATGCCTATTTGTTGTCTCTAGAAAACAATAAATAATTAGACATTAAAGTTTACAGGATCATCTACACTTTCCTCTTCACCTCATCATTCTTGTGTGTGTGTATGTACGTATGTGTGTGTGGCTTTCTTAGATGAACAACTTCTTGCTTGTTATTTATGGTAACTCAGCATCACAAATTAAATTCGTTGTGGTACAAGATTTAGGATAATTTTTTGAATTTAATTTTTAGAATATTTTGAATAATTTCAACCGAATCCTAGAAACAGGATTAATGTTTTTTGGTTTTACAATTTTAAAACATAATTTAAGTTTTTAATATCCATAAATATACATGTGCTATGATTTAAAAAAAAAATAAATCGTATGACTTGAATTTTATTCACTCTACTTCTCCTTGATTTATTTAATAAGGCTGGCCAACCTAGGAATGACGGTAAAGCTGGAAGTGGCTACTCATTCTGGTCTGATCCCAAAGCTGCATCTACAAAGTAAACTGGATTTTTTTTTTCCCTGGGGAAAGTAAAAGGACTCAACTGGATTTGGGCATATTTTGTGACACCTGCTTTGCCATAGGAGCTTAATTAAATAAAATTGCTAGCATCTGCCTGACAAATAATTGAAAAAAAGAGTCAATTCTCTTATTTTGCAAAAAGATATAATTTTAGGCAAAGCTGTGTATTTTCACAGGTGGTGATTCATCCTTTCCTCCGTCTACTAAATAAAAGAATTTTGCTACATAGCTTTAGGGTTATTTTAAGTTAATCATTAAAACTTGGAGAATATATAAAAGGTTCAGTTTGTAAAACACAATTTTTAGAGGATATTTTGAATTTTTTCCTACCAATTTTCTACACTCCTCAAAATCTAAGTGCAAAGACAAAACTATATTGAGCCATGACAGCATCAGCTACTGGCCGTTGGCCTCCTAAAGAAGAGGCTGCATGCATGTTAGAGTTTTTGTCTACAGTTCATTGCAAATAACCATATATTCCCTCCCCATGTCTTTCTTTATCTCTTCTTAACGGTCAGGCTACGGGAAGAAATGATGAGGTTAATTTCAAAGAAAAGCAATAAAAGCTAAATGTGGAAAAACTGGTTTTGCTTAACATTTTTTTTTTAATAAGCAGTTGTTGCATAGAAATGATTTTAAATCATTACTGCTTTGTTGAAAGCAATTTGTTTGTAGATAAAATTCTCATTCTTTTCAAGTCTCTTTACATTGCAGGACCTGGATTTTCTCTTTCTCGTTCTTGTTTTAATTTTCTTCAACATCAAGCCATTGTGTTTTACCTACTACCTCTCTGCCTAAGATGTGGATTGCTTTAAAAGTAGATATTTTGATTTTCTGGATTTTACTTTTCAAGTGGGTTTGGAAGTACTAATAACCCTGGAGATGTTAGCTGGCTTTCCAACTTTTAATCTTCAGTATAAACAATTTAAGCTAAGTTTTCCAAAATTAATATTAATTTAAACCATCTGTCCACCATCTGCTAATGTGAGATGCAAAACCAGAGTTTCTTTGTAATCTTTAATCAGACAGGAAAACACATATACATTCATAAAATGAATTTAAATTTCTTAACAAAGGAAATCTGAAAAGTTATTCTGAACGCCATGTATTCTTGGAGGAAAATTAACTTTTGCTCCAGTGTGGTTTTATGTCAATGAAGGCCAAGTGTCAATGGGCAAGTTGCCTAGTTCAGAAAGATCACAGGTAGAAACAATATCCTCTGGCATGTTTTCAAAAGAGAGAAGAATGCTGTCAGCAGTTGACATGAAATATTGATTTAAAGAATTTCAGTTTGCATTTGTCTAAAATATAAACGTCAAAATGGGGCTCACTTCTGCAGAAATATATATACATATATAAAACCATCCTTTTGAGCAGTAAATTTGAAACGGGGTCAAAATTTTTAATGTCCTCTATGGCAATAACTTCATTCTCTTCTCTTTTTAGGAGCTGACTAGGCCTGAGGACATTAACTAGCCTTCCTGTATAACCCGCACATGATCCTTTGCTAAGTCAGTGGCCCTTTCACTTCCTTCAAAATTACTTCTTTCAGGAAGGTGAAGCTACATGACGCAAAGTATGCCAGTAAATGTTAAAAAAAAAAAATTAGGTCATTCACCCTGATATCTTATGCACAAGAAATTTTACATCTGGATCATTATAAACTGAATTTTGATGTTTTCATTTCAGACATTTGGGGCTGTACAGAGACACATTCAGGGGAATTCAGAACAACTACTTGACTATTTTGAATAGAAATGCCCAGTTCAACAAATAGGAGATACATTTGAATTTTACAGATATTTTCCATAATTATAAGGTTTTCATCTCCATGTTTAGCTGGTTCTTCAATAGAATTTTTAAATCTGAAGCTGAAATATTAGTTGGAAGAGTGGAATATGAACCAACTTTTATGTTATGGGGATGACCACATTATATACTCCCCCTCTTATTAGGGAGATTTCACTTGCTGTTGACAATGATGTGCAGTGGTGCTTCTCTGGGGTGACATCTAGGGAAAATGATTCCGCTGCACCACCACACAAAACCAATTAGAGAACTATTTTCTGCGACAGGTCACGAATTTACGTGGTTTCTCATGAAAAGATGTACCTTTTAATTTCTTTATTAAGATGACATCCGTGTCCCTTGAGACTTTTTGGGATGACAATCATTTGCTCATCATGCAAGAACATACACTCACTGAAATCACATTATGGGACAAGGGTGGAAGACGGTGTTCCTCCTTTCACATTTTCCAAATAAGCTATTTTGCAAACTGATCATTAGAATCATATACATTAGCAAGACTTCTTGACAGGAATTTATTCAAACTCTAGTTAAGAAGCCAAAGGGAAGTAGAAGTACATATTCAAATGTGGTTGTCTACTGTGGGGTTCAAAAACATAACAGGGTCAAATTATTTAGACATTAGAAATTCAGCAAGCTTCTCACTATCCGAGATTAAGATATCAAGCGTCAGCAGAAATTGGTTGTTTTTTGAAAAGTGAATAAAATTATTCAAATCTGCCGCAAGTTTCTGCTTAATCATCTTAGGTTATTTTCGTATAATGTATCAAAAAGGAAAACTGAAAATTTCTACAATGTGCTGTATCTACTCATCAGAACATAAGGTTTAATTTTTTTAAAGTAAGAGTGACTTTATTTCAAAGTGAAGAACATAGTTTTGTACTATGAAGCCAAAAGCTCACTTGGAATAGAAGCACCAGCTATGGCCTGTATTTGTACTATAGCATTTCATCAGCTCTAAGGTTTTGGATTTTTCCTCATCAAGTATTTACTGTGAATCAATCAGCGCTGAGCTCTAGACTGAATGCCGGCAAGAGAGGAGCTAGAGAATTACGAAGGGAAATAGACAAGCGAATTAGCAATAACTTCACAATTTATTAAATGCTATGACACAAGTGATATCGGGAGTAATTGAAGCCTGGAGAAGGGGCATTGAGCATAATGTGGGGAGGGGAAACGGTCAGTGAAGGCTTTTGGGAGGAAGGGATACGTGACTAGGGCCTCAAAAGATGAGTCCATGACGGTCACCTTTTGAGGATGACTCAAAAAGAGAACAGCATTCTGGGAGAAAGAACAGCGAGAGAAAACACAGAAGCACAACAAGGCATGGTGTGTGAGGAGGAAACTTCAAACAACTTGGTGCACCAATGGCGCAATAAACACAAGGCAAGCATAGCAAGAGACAAGGTGGGAGAGGTAGGTGGAGCCCAGATCTTGGGGACCCTTGTGAGGATTACATCATATACTGTAATTTTTCTATTTCTAAGATGCATGATTTTTTTTTTAATTTCAATTTTTCTCAAATCAGAGTGCATACAATTACTGTTGGAAGAGACTTGTCACCTGCTAGGCAAAGGAGTAAGCTGCGATGAAACAAATACTGCCTGTTCATGGGCGAACTCAACCATGCTGACAACTTCATCCAGTTGGATCATTTTTCTCTCCCAATTACATTAAAATGGTAGTACTGAAAGGAAGCCACCCTATGTACAAAAGGTTGCTTCTGATGCTCGGTAATGTAATTACAGTAAGAAGAAATTACCCAAATTTTTTAGGAATAGAACATAAAATTCCAAGGCTGGTTATAGGAAGACAGAAGGGGTTGAACAAAGAAAGGAACGGTAAAGATGACCCAGATAAGGAATACTCAGAGTCAGTGAAATACCCAGAAGGTGCAGTGTCAAGAGAGTGAAGGAATGTAGTGTTTCTAGAAGGAATGAGGGATCAGCATTGTCAAACCAGGTAGAGGGTCTGGTCAGGTGAGGGCCCATTAATGACCTCAGCAAGGCAGAAGGCTGGTTATAGTCAGGAGGTCTTTAGGAGATAAGCCATGAGTGGCAGCAAATGTAGGTAACACTTGAAAAATCTGGATGTAGAAGAGAAAAAAAAAGTGAAAAGTAACTAGAAGGAGTATATAGGAGAAGCTTAAGCATGATTATAATCTAAGGGTAAGGAGCCAAGAAAAAAATGAAGACATACGTGTGAGAGGAATAAATAACGAAACTCTAGCCCAGAGGAGGCAGGAAGTAAGGGTCATAGGGACATAAATGGGTTGTCTTGAATATTCTTTGAAATTGAAGGAAAGGTGGTAAGTTGTAAGACATGGGTACGTTTGGTAGATATGTGGGGATCTGAGTGAGATCGTATCTGATATCTTCAATTTTCTAAGGAAGGAAAGGAAGGAGAGTGAACTGTGTTATCAGAACCAGCGAGAGATGGGGAGCTGGAATACAGCCTTTTCCTGCCCTCCCACCGGCACACCAAACCAGAAGTCAGAGGGCAAAGTAGTGTGGATAATCTAGTCTATAGAGATCAGCCTTCCAGTACAGAGCCAGAATAGACAAAAGTGAAGAAAAGGAATATTCAGCCCAGGTGATAAGCTGATGCAGAAGATTGTGTGCAAAGACGACTATGCTAAATTCCTTCTCTCTCTCTCTATGTGCTCCTCTGCAATGAGGCTCTGCGCCCAGGAAGAGCTGGAATCTAGTTCCCTGCCCTTGAATCTGGGCTAGCCTGTGACTTGCTATGACTAATAGAATGTGCTGAAAGTTTGGTTTTGTAACATCTGGGCCTAGGCCTCTAAAGGCCTTGCAGCATTTCCCCTTGCCTTCTTGAGACACTAGCTGCCATGTAAGGACATCTTCTTGAGGATGAAACGCCATGTGGAGAAGGAGGCCCAGCTAGGCACGTGAGGAGGCCATCTTGGACCATCCTGCCCCAGTCAAGCAGCCAGATGACTCAAGCCACACAAGTGACCCAGGCAAGATCAGTTGTTGCTCTAAGGCACTAAATTTGGGGGAGGTTTTTTATGCAACAATAGATAACTGATACAGCTGGATAGCATGGGCCTTAAAGGAGGATGAGCTAAGAACATTCTAGCTTCTCTCAGCCCTATGATGTTGGGATATGTAGTAATATTGCTGTTTTTTTTCTCGTTTTGTAAACATTTTATTGAAGTTAGAAGCATAACAAACATTTTTAAATTAAAAATACATTCTAGATCAGTGGTTGCTAGGGGCTCAGGGGAGGGGAAGAAGAATGAGTATGTCTAACACAGGGGAATTTTAGGGCACGGAGACTATTCTGTATGATACTTTAATGGTGGATACATGACATTATACATTTGTCAAAAGCCAAACAACTGTGCAACACAAAGTGTGGACTCTAATGTAAACTACAGACTTTCAATAATGTATCAACATTGGCTCTTCAGTTGTAACAAATGTACCATACTGATATAAGATGTTAATAACAGGAGAAACTATGATCAGGGGAAAGAGAGGGATATATGGGAAGTGTCTGTACTATCTGATCAATTTTCTGTAAACCTAAAACTGCTCTACAAATAAAGTCCATTAATACATTCTAGCTTTTTTAATCATTCTTAAAACCAAATCAAACCAAACCAAAATGCCAGGTGATACCAGGAGAGTGGGATTCCCTAGGTACCCTCAAGAGAGTTCCATACTGTCATGTACCACATAATGGTGTTTGGGTCAATGATGGACCACAGATATGACGGTGGTCCCATAAGATTAGTACCATATAGCCTAGGTGTACAGTAGGCTATACCATCTAGGTTTCTGTAAGTACACTCTATGATGTTCATACAATGACGAAATCACCTAATGACGCGTTTCTCAGAATAGATCCTTGTTGTTAAGCGATGCATGACTGTAATTTGTTTTTTAATGTGAGGATTGCTATCTAAAACATAGTTTCCTTTTGTATTAGCTCTACAAATAAAACAATAATATAAAACAATGCCATATTTTGCCTAGAGAAAAATATAATGACATTAACGAAGAAGTGAGAAATTATGACATATGTAGGGTACTCACAGAAGTGCTGCTTACCTGCAAGGAGAATGGTGAAAATGTCACCATGCTGCTTTTGAAGAGTTTTCAAGAAACCTAAGGCATCTTTTTGTAATTTCAGGGACTCTCCAAGGTAAGGAAGCCAGCCTTTTATCAATGGAGGCTCACCAGGTCTCCTATGAGGGAAAAAAAAAGGAATAAAAATAAAAAATTGTTATTCTAATACATGTGGGTTATCAATCCAGTCTAGAAGCGGATGGGGTGAATTGCACTGCTTCTTACAATTCTCTTAGTCAATGATTCTTATAAATATACACATTTATTTATTGAACGTTCAGTATGTGTGGCTCTGGGGTAGATTGTTTAATTCACAGCTTTTGGTAAGCAATTTTTTAAAGAAATTGTGTATTACAAGGCTTAAATGGCTGGCTGAAATGACGGACGCATTCAGTAAACATTTTTTGCACTTGCTGTGCTCTGGGTGTTAGATGTCAGGTAGTTTAGTTGCCAAAGTAAAGCTCTTTGTTATCAGGTGCCAATTAGGCTGGAATTACATAACTGGAAGAGAGACAATAATCTCGAAAAATCTTTTAACGCTATAGAGAACAATTGAAACCTCAACATTATTTCCATGAGGTATATTTTGACATATTCTTCTATGAAGTTTTTTATCCAAACTACAAATGAATAGGAATATTTGTTAAATTTTACAAGACAACTTTTAACATATGAAGCATATTCGAGGAAACACCGAAATACTATGAGTTAAAAAACAAGTTTCTTCTTTTTTGACCTCTAATCCTAGCAAAACTGGACTTCAAAATTTCTTCCTAGTCATCAATTGGTGAACTCAATCTGATTGAAAGCAAAAAAAAAAAAAAAAAGAAAAGAAAGAAAAATCCAAAGCCATTTTATCCTAGAAGGGATTAAAACAAATATTCAAGAGAACTCTGAGGATTCTCTAGCCCATCTGTGAAGATGACTTATACTACATTCAGTGCAACCCATTTTGATTAATCACAAGATATTCCCAGCTCAGATCTAATCAAAGATCAAGATTATGATCATACTCAGCATGAACTCTTACGGAGCTAGATTAACCCTATCAGAAGCTCTTATTTTCCCACAATGCAACATGGCAGAATTAAACTTAAAAAATAAACACCAGATCTTTCGGGGTCAAAAGATAAACCAAACAAAATACATCCGAGATGTGATATAAATAAAGGAAATAGGTATCAAAACTTGGCTTTCTGTTTTTAGAGGAGGACAATTTATTTTTATACTAATTTACAAAATGTATGCTATTGTTTAATTCCTTATACTTCAAAATAGGAAGACAGGAAACGGGGCAGAGAAAGGTGCATCTTATTCTTCAGCCTTTTCCCAATTACTTTCTTGAACGCAACCTTTAGCAAGAGTGACGTGCTTTTTTGAGAAATATAAGAAAATACTGTACCAAGAAAATATTGTAATGGTCAATTTTATATCCAAAGATTAAACAGGAAGAGACTGTACATATGTCTGTGGAGTAGCATCCCCAAGTTAGAAACTGCTGTGCCCTGTTCTACCAACGAATGATCCTTTCAAAACTGGCAAGGGATCTAGTTCACAAAATTTCCTTTCAAAACATTAACCCTCTCCCTTGGTCTACTTTTACTCTGTTTTGTTCAATGTTGTTTGAACACTGCATTGTGACAAAGAGTTTGAAAGAATTTTTGTCATATTCTAATTTAATGAAACTAATTTCATCCTCTATGCTCTCTCATTTGGTTGAAAGCTGTCATTCTTCATGGAGTTTCCAGGGGGGAGAGGAGGAAGGTTGGAGCTGAGAAATCCAGAGGGAATATTAACTTAGCATTCAGAGTTAGGCAAATTCACATTAGGAAGTCATTTTATTGTTACCAAGATGAGAGGGTTATCATTTCTTACAGCTTTGCTCATTTTGGCAGCCATAAGCTTAAAACTATTAAATACCACGTCACAACTACGCATATTTTCAGAAAAAAATATAGTCCTAGTTCAAATTATGACCCATCAAAGACAGGTAACAGAAATCTGTCTTCATCAGTGTATTTGTAAAAATTACTTAGGGAGGAAAGATGCCACCATAATGATCCACAAAGGCCTGCTGACACCTGACACAGTGCAAATACTGCTATTTGTCTCTCTCATGCTCTGTGACTTTGAAAATGAAAGACCACTGTGCACTGCTCAGTGAGGGGATAGGATGCTTAATGCTTGTGGGATGGTGAAGTTCCAAAACTCAGCAAGAACAGATCCTGAAGAAATGGCGGATAACTGGAAAAAAAAAAGCAAAAAAAAACTATGATCTATTCCCCCTCTTATTCTCACTCAAACAATATACACTTCCTCAAATATTCTTTTTACTATTTAAAGGACTACAAGGACACATCTTGAAGTTTATGCAAAGTGTCAAATACAGTCCAAATTTATCTGGAAGGAAACAGTGGAGAACAATCTTAATAAATAAAATACCTATAAAATACAAAAGACATTTAAGACATTTTCCTTTGGTTAAAAAGAAGCATATAAAATTTAAAAGAGTGAACCAATATAGAATACTTGGTTTCTAATGCTATTTGAAGTTTGTCATTATGCTATACTTTTAGTTAAATAAATAGGTAAAAGATTTGGCTAGTGACCTATCACACATTGTTCCCCTAGACATTTAAAGCCCAGCACTGTCCACAGCAATCTATACTTGTCAAAGTAATTTCTTCTTTTCCATTTTTCCTGTGATCACGCCAGGCTAGCAGTCCGAGTTATTGCAACAGCCTCCTGACTAAGTAGTGAGCAACCTTTACACGTGTACCTCAATTCAGAGAAAATAAAATTATGTGTTGACTAAAAGTGTTTAAAGACATCATGTATTCGTATCAGGTCACCTAATATCTGTAGCAGTGCCTTAACAATTTTTTATTTTTCCTATTAAGTAAAGATTTTCTTTTTTCCATATGTGGTTAAAATTTCAGAAACTATGTAACTGATGTGCATTGCAGTACCTGATTATAATACTGACCTTTTGAACAAACTTTCTTGTTGAGCAAGAAACTGTTGAACTTGTTCTATTTTACCTTTCCTTGACTTACTTTGGAAGCTACTTAATTGGAAAATGTAATTTGCCTCAAAGTGATTCTTAAAATTGTATTCTTGAAACATTCTCTATTCTCCCACACTTCCTTGGCTCCAATGCAGGCACAAGAATACCTAAAAATGTTCCCACAACTCTTAATAATTGAGAATCAACATGCTTTTCAGGTTACTGGGGAGAGGGGGCCTCACTGCAGGGCTATGGATGAGATCCCAAAAGAGGAGGAGCGAGAGGAGGACATAGCTGAATCTTGACATACCAGCAAATCTAGATATGTTTACAGATAGTGTCTGATTTTACCATTCTAGTTAGTCATTAATTAATTGTTAGCCAATTATCAGCCATTTAACAAAAACTAAGGGAAAAAACTAACAAAATTTCAATCTAGGACTTTCAGTTTCTGGTCTGACATCTAAGGAGTTTGGAAGACATTACTCCCATCTTCACTACAAGAAAAAAGCTGAACAAACTGCAAATCAACAACTCTTCTTAGATTCATCAGAGAATTGATGTCACAGGGCAAACTGATGCCCTGAAAGCTAGCGAGACAGGTGAATACAGAATGAATTACATAGCTTACTCGGAACAGACACTGCTGCTACAGCCGTCAAGTGGTAGGAACTCTTAAAGGGTAACTGACTAATTGCTAGAGACTAAACAAGGTCTAACTCGTGGTATAAAAACTCCCAGCAGTGTCAGATAATCTGTGTAGGCATGTATCTACTGAAGAAACTGAATCAATAATTTATAATCTTCCAAAGGAGAAGGCACCAGGTCCAGATGATCTCATTGGTGAATTTTATCAAACATTTAAGGAAGAAATGATACTAATTCTCTATATTCTATTCCAGAAAATAGAAGCAGAGAGAACACTTCCTAACTCAGTAATACCCTAATACCGAAACCAGACAAAGGCACAAAAAGGAAAATTACAGATATCTATCATAAACATAGGTAAAAATCCTCAACAAAATAACAGCAAATTGAATCCAACAATGTTTAGAAAGAATTCTATCATGAGCAAGTGGAATTTATTCTAGGTATGCAAAGCTGGCTGAACATCTGAAAATTAATGTAATTAATGTGATCCATTACCTCGAAGAAATAAAGAAAAATCATTTGATCACATCAATAGATACAGAATAAACATATGACAAAATCCAAGACCTATTCTTGATAAAACTCTCAGCAAACTAGGAATAGACAGGAATTTCCTCAACTTGATAAAGAACATCTATAAATACCCTACAGCTAACATCATACTTAAGAGTGAGAAACTAGAAACTTTCCTCCTAAGATTTGGAACAAGGCAAAGATGCCTCCTTCACTGGAGGTCTTCACTAATGCAATAACACAAGAAAAGGAAATAAAAAGTATACAGATTGAGAAGGAAGAATTAAAACTGTCTTTGTTTGCAGATGACATGATTATCTATATAGACCATTGCAAAGAATCAAAATGAAAAAAACCCTCCTGGAACTAATAAGCAATTATAGCAAGGTAGAAAGATACAAGGTTAATACACAAAAGTAAATCGCTTTCCTGTATGCCAGCAATGAACAAGTGGAATCTGAAATAAAAAACATAATACCATTTATATTGGCACCCATAAAAATGAAACAGGTACAAATCTAACAAAATATGTACAAAATCTATACAAAGAAAATTATAAAACTGTGATGAAGAAATCAAAGAAGATCTAAATAAATAGAGAAATATTCTATGTACATGGATAAGAGGATTCAATATTGTCAAGCTGTCAGTTCTCAACTTGATCTATGCATTCAATGCAATCACAATCAAAACCCCAGAAATTTATTTTGTGGACACTGACATACTGATTGTAAAGTTTATATGGACAGGGCAAAGACCCAGAATAGCCAACATATTATTGAAGGGGGAGAACAAAGTTGAAGACTGACACTACCTGACTTTATGACTTACTATAAAGCTACGCTAACTAAGACAGCGTGGTATTGGTGAAAGAATAGACAAATAGTCAATGGTACACAAGAGAGAGCCCAGAAATAGACCCACACAAATATAGTCAATTGATCTTTCACAAAGGTGCTTAAAGATATTCTTTTCATTGGAACAAGGATGATCTTTTCAACAAATAATGCTAGAACAACTGAACATCTACTTGTAAAAATATGAATCTAGATACAGTTCTTATACCTTTCACAAAAATTAACTCAAAATGGATCAGAGACCTAACTGTCAAATGCAAAAACTATAAACAAGTCTTAGCAGATAACACAGGGAAAAAACCTATGGGGTTGGTGATGACAATTTGGATAAAACATTAAAGCTACAATCCATGAAAGAAAAAAACGCATTAGAATTAAACTTCTGCTCCACAAAATACACTGTTAAGAGAATGAAAATCAAAGCTGCAAACTGGGAGAAAAATCTTTGCAAAACACATATGTGATAAAGGACTAGTATCCAACACACAAAGAACTCTTAAAACTCAACAGTAAGAAAAAAAAATTAAGAGCCAGCCCTGACGGCATAGTAGTTAAAGTTCAGCACTCTCACTGCTTCACTGGCCCGAGTTTGATTCTCCATCATGGAACCACACCACTCATCTGTCAGTTGCGATGCTGTGGTGGTGGCTCACATAGAAGAACTAGAAGGACTTACAACTAGAATATACAACTATGCACTGGGGTTTTGAGGGGTGGAGGAAAGAGGAAGATTGGCAACATATGTTAGCTCAGGATGAATCTTTTCCAGCAAAAAAAAAAATCAAAAATGGCTAATTTGAACAGACACCTCACATAGGAAGATATACAGATGGAAAATAAGTATATGAAAGGATGCTCCAATTCATATGTTATCAGGGAATTGCAAGTTAAAACAACAATGCGATACCACTACACACCTATTAGAATGGCTAAACTCAAAACATTGACAGCCCCAAATGCTAGCAAGGATGTGGAGCAACAGGAACTCTCATTGCTGGTGGGAATGCAAAATGGTACAGCCACTTTGGAAGACAGTTAGGCAGTTTCTTGAAAAACTAAACATACTGTATGAATCAGCAATTTTGGTCTTTGGTATTTACCCAAATGAGTTGAAAATTTGTGTCTACACAAAAACCTGCACACGAATCTTTACAGCAGATTTATTCATAATTTCCTGAACTTAAGAAAAATCAAGATGTCCTTCAACTGGGGAATGGATAAATAAACTGTGGTAAATCCATATAGTGGAATATTATTTAGCTATAAAAAGAAATGAGCTATCATGCCACAAATAGACTTGGAGGAACCTTAACTACACATTGCTAAGTGAAAGCAGCCAATCTGAAAGGGCTACATACTATATGATTACAACTACGTGACATTTTGGAAAAGGCAAAACTATGGAGATTATTAAAAGGTCAGTAGCTGCCAGTTGTTTAGAGGGCAGGGGGATGAAGAGGTGGAGAACAGAAGATTTTTACGGCGGTGAAACTATTCTGTACGTTACTGTAATGGTGGATACACGTCATTCATACATTTGTCAAAACTCATATAATGTACAACACAAAGAGTGAACCCTGATGTAAACTTTAGGACTTTAGTTAGCTGCAATGCATCAGTGTTGGCTCAATTCTAACAAATATAACACACTAATGCAAGATGTTAATAATAGGGAAAATTGAGGCAACGATAGGGTGGGGAGGGGGTATGGGGGAACGCTCTGCAATTTCCTCTCAATTTTTCTGTAGTTCTCAAATCGCCCTATAAAATAAAGCATACATATATATATATGATTTATAGATATGTATAGATTTGTATTTACATATATAAGATTTTAAGCAGGAAACTGATATAGAAGTTTCCATTTTTCCAAAAAGTTAAAGAGGTTTTTTAAAAGACAGGCAATTCTATGCATTAGTATTGGTCAGTGTGTAAAGTGGTGCAAATGCTCCAGTATTTGCTTTTTTAAGTAAAGGGTTCTAGAAACCCAAAAGTGAAAATATCAGCTGTGAATTATCTCCAGCCATGATAAGTCCATTTCTTCTTTTTTTTTGTTCAATTGAGGTCACATTGGTTTATAACATTATATAAATTTCAGATGCACATCATTATATTTTGACTTCTGTATAGGCTGCATTGTGTTCATCAGCAAAAGTCTAGATGCCATCCATCACTGTACACATGTGGTTTCCCCACTCCTTCAGTCATTTCTTGCTATGAACCCATATGGAGCCATTGGTATGAAATTCCAAGCACCTATTTAAGACTCTGGATGGACTGAGATTTCTGTACTTTTTTTTTTTTAAAGATTTTATTTTTTTCCTTTTTCTCCCCAAAGCCCCCCCGTACATAGCTGTATATTCTTTGTTGTGGGTCCTTCTAGTTGTGGCATGTGGGACGCTGCCTCAGCGTGGCCTGACGAGCAGTGCCATGTCCGCGCCCAGGATTCGAACCAACGAAACACTGGGCCGCCTGCAGCGGAGCGTGCGAACTCAACCACTCCGCCACGGGGCCAGCCCCAGATTTCTGTACTTTTTAGCTCAGCAAGTTGGTTGTCAGTGACCCTGGGAAGTATTTCAGCCAAAGTTACTTTCTTCCTTGGCATTGTGGGGTTTTTATCTATTTTATTTGTCATTCATTTTTTTCATTTTTTCTTTACTCTTTTTAAAATTTTTCTTTATTTTATTTCTTTTTCTCATTTTTCTTTATTCTTCTCATTTTTTCTTTATTCATTTTTTCTTTTTAAAATTTAGTTTGTTAATATTTGTTTTTGTTTATTTTTGTCTGACACTGTTTTGATTCCATTAGAAAAACTGGTTTTTCAGGTGGGCTTTGGAAGTGATTTTCTTTTGAGGTGATTTGGATCAAGTTTCTCACCAGCTTTCCTCAATTTTAAGCTGAGCTTGGAACACCTTGCCTTCAAGCCCATCAGTAAGTGCAACATGCCGTGGGGCCTCCCGTCCATCTCTGCTAAGGAGGAGACCCATATTGGCAATGACCATTGGCAAGGATACCTCTACCTGGGCACATCCTGACTGGGAAAGAAGTGGCTGTAAAGATCATTAACAATAATCTGCAGAACTCCTCCAGGCTTCAGAGACTACTCCAGGAAGTCAAAATAATGAAGGCTTGGATCACCCCAAAATTGTGAAATTCTTTGAAGTGATGGAGACCGAGGAAACACTCTACCTTGTCATGGAGTATGCTAGTGGAGAAGAGGTGTTCGATTACCTGATGGATAATGGCAGCATGAAAGAGACAGAGGCCCCAGGCTAACTCTGGCAGAGGGTATCCCCTGTACACTACTGCAAGCAGAAGTGTATGTCCGTATAACTAAAGGCAGAAAGCCTGCTCTTGGATGCTGACTAGAACATCAAAGTTGCAGACTTTGGCTTCTCCAATGAATTCACCTGGAACTCTCACCAGGGCCAAAGGTCAGACGGCCTTATGATGGACGTGTGGAGCCTGAGAGTCATCTTTTATATGCTGGTCAACAGATCCCTGCCTTTTGATGGACAGAACTTCAAGGAGCAGGGGGAACGGGTACAGAGTGGAATATACCAAATTTCCTTCTACTTGTCCACAGAGTGTGAAAACCTGCTCAAGAAATAGCTCATCCTCAATTCCAGCAAGAGAGGCACTTTAGAGAAAATCATGAAAGTTCCATGGATGACTGGGCTCATGAAATGAGCAACTAAAGCGTTACACAGAGCCACCCCTGACTACAAGGACCCCTGTGGACTGAGTTGATGGTGTCCATGGGCTCCACAGCATGAAGAGCGGTGGGGAGAAGCAATGGCACAATGTGAAGGCTGTGAAGATTGTCTGCCCTGAGTCGTCATCCACAGCTAGAGACACCATGGGGTGCTGAATGACACTCACCTCACAGAGTGCATCAACATTGACTTTTTAAAGAAATTTGTTCACAATATACCTTAGGTGAATAAAGCAGGTAAGTAACCACAGGCACAACAGCATATTATTTTTTTAAAAATACAAAGGGCTATCAATGGGAAGAGAAAGGTCTGGTATATTTTAAGATGTTAATGGTCATTATTTATGGGAGTTGAGATTACAGGAATTACAGAGATTTGGTCATTGGCATCTTCTAATTTGCATGACACGAACATACCGTTTTTGAAGAATACTTGTATTTTGTAGAATATCCTTCAGTTTGGGTTGTCTGATGTTTTCTCATGATTGGATTGAGGTTGTAACATTTTTGGAAGGAATCTCACAGAAGTGGTGTGCCCTTCTCGGTGCATTGTTGCTTTTGAAAATTTTTTAAAAAATGCTATTTTAGTGTTAAAATGAAAGCCATGTACAGAAGGCACTATCTTACAAAAAGTAGTTGATGGCAAAAAATACACTCTACAAATGAATCAAAGGCTGATTCTAAAAATGAGTGTAACATTCCTAAGGCGGGTGAGTGGAGAAACCGCTGAGATTCGCCATAAGGACAAGCAGAACCCACCCCACCCACACTCTGAAAATGAAGAGCAGACACGGGAGGGGGGGGTCAGACTCTGTAGCTGTACAAAGTATGGACACATGGTACCGCCCGGACTACCCCATTGCTTCCACCAGGGTCCAAATGACATGCTAATGAGGCAGGCAGTGTTGGTTTCTGTGACAGCCACAAGAAGGAGGGGTGCTCTTCACAACTGGGGGTGCAGCTGCTGGACTGTGATAATCGACGTCCCTGACTGTCTCTTCAAGGCTCCACTGTGCCTTGTAGCACAGAGCACACTGTCCCCACTCCCTCACAAAACGCCAGTGCATCTTATGTGTACAGTTAGGGACCAGGTTAATTCTTTTCCCTTGTATATGATAAATAATATATTCTCTAGGACTCTCGATTCATATGTTGAACATAAATGATCTGCTTAATATTTCTGTTTACTGCAAGAATCAGACCCACTGTAATCTCTTTTCAGGATAAACATTAATCCAACTCTGTCTAGAAAAATTACACAATTCATTACCATAAGTAATCTCCATTGTACGTTGTGCTTAACCTTCATTTTTCCCCCAGTCCTATAATCTTGCAAATCCACTGGTGCTGTGTGATTGGCATCTGGTGTTCACACAACCTCTGCCTCACAAAGAACAAATGAAAATCCCTCGATAAAAATGCCACTTTTCAGTCTATCAATGATTCAACTCTCTGCTCTTTAGTAACTTTTGAACCACTCTAGAAAGGTCTGTTAACTTTGTGAGTCATAAATAAGGTCTTTACTCTTGAAATGTTTTGGCTCTATCAGGACGAAAATTGACTTAAAACTTGATTTAATTTCCTGGTAGCAAAGACATCATAGTTCAAGCACTTTTGATCAAACCATTAAATGTAATGGCAATGT
Organism: Equus caballus; assembly: GCF_041296265.1. Classification (NCBI taxonomy): domain Eukaryota; kingdom Metazoa; phylum Chordata; class Mammalia; order Perissodactyla; family Equidae; genus Equus; species Equus caballus. Next base: position 20,281,656 of record NC_091692.1, on the reverse strand, counting down.
AAAAGCAAGTGATGCTGAATGGTCACAAATTTCTCCATTATTGGCATGGAATCAGAGCAAAACCAATATGAACACGACTAAATATGTCTTCACACCCTAAAGTGTAGCTCTTTAAGCCACATTCCAGTTGAATTTGTAGCTGGCACTTCATCTATGCAATTGTGTGATCTGAACAAAGCTTTGTAGAATGTGCCTTGTAAACTCGATTCCATTAGCAGATTTATACTAATGCCTTGATCAAGTGAGTGATTTATAAATGTTTCTTTGGGTAAGAAGCAAAACCACATCCACGTAGGATTTCACTCAGAGAAGTCTATGATTGAGCTTTTGTTTTTCGGCTGGGAGGGATGCCCAGGTTGGCACTACGGAACTAATGTCAAGGCATATTTTCAGAAAACTATCATTTAAAACTTGAGTCTTAAGCAGGCCCCACAATGACCACAGCACTGGAGTACTGTTCCTTTATGAACCTGACCCCTGCTTGGTAAGGCATACGTCAAGCCCTCATCTGTTCCTCTGTGCATTGTTGCAATAGCCTCCTGATTAATCTTGCCACACCATGAGGCTCAGATCCCAGATTCTGCCACTACTACCAGCTTGGTGATTTTGGCCAATTTACCTAACTTATCTGTGCCTTGGCTTCCTCATCTGTAAAATGGATATACTACTGCACTTCCTCATGTGAGAATTTAAAAAGTTGATGCGTGTAAAGAACTGAGGGCAATGACTTGCACATAATAAGCACTCAAAATGTTAGCCGCTATTATTATTATTGTTGTTGTTATTACTATCGCCACATTGCTGCCTGGGGTCATCTAAAATACAAATCTAACCATGGCTCTCTCCTGATTTCTTTTTCCTAAAAGTTTTCAATAGGGTACCAATTTTTAAGATTTTGTTTTCATTTGCTCGCATGCTTCCTTTATTTGTTTAATTTAGATTTGGTTTAGGGCTGCCATATATGATTTGCTCATCAGAGGATGCAGCACTAGAATTCACCTTTCCACTTTAAGAGAAATGATAACTTTTCAGGCTTTGTATTGTCTGAGCAAACACACTCAAAGGAACAAAAGTGCCTCAGAAGAGCACTGGATCTTAGGAGAAATCCAGTCAAGAATGTTTAACGGCCTAGACGATTGTAAAAGAGGGAAATCGATTCATAATCGAAAGTTATTTCAACTCCTTAATTAAAATAGAAAACCATGCAACTGAATTTGTAATTTCTGACATGATCAGTTGCTAATTTATTTTACAGATGAGATTTGATTGGACTCCATGGAAGAGATATCAATTCCATTAACTCATCATTTCTTACATTTGATTAAATCATTTGATTTTGAAATGTTTAATCAAAAATGAGACCCCACAGTTTTGTGGAGACTAAATTATAACAAGAAGACTAGCCCAGAGAGCCTTGGTAATGACAATATAGAGATCAATGCCAACAATACATAAACGCATAGTCAAGTTATCAAATGATATTTCATCAACTCAAGCCAATGAAGAAACGAAGTTCCAAATCCTGAAGGCCAACCCTAAAATAATCAAGCATAGCTTATCAGACTCATAGGAAAGGCAATGCAAGGGCACTCTGGTTTGCTGAAGTGGGAAACTAATGAAAAGCCCGAGGACCATATGTTACATCTGCTTCATAATGCAATAATTCATAACCATATTTTAATATTGGAAAAACCATATCATTACATTTGTAACACAGCACATGGCACTGAGAAAAGCAACGTTTTGATCTTGTCATGATGTAGAGGGCTTTTTGAAAAGGAAAATAACCCTTCTTCTCCAAAGATTGGTTCCTAACTTTGGATGGTGACTTTAAGTCACTGCATGAAAGGAGTGTGTGACTACTTCATGAAATCGATCATCGCTAATACTGGAACCTGGGCCACAGGAGACACAGCATCATATTTAGAGACAGAAATCACTAAGGTTTGCAAATTCTACAGTTCTATTAAAGATAACATTTTACATATTTTAAACACAATTCTTGCAACGTTCCTTGTTCATGTTATTCCCTCTTACGTGCACCCTCCCACTTATTTTGTGAAACCAATTTTCAGTGTTTATACCATCATCATTATTTAGGCAGTGTTCAATTGCTTTGTTTTTGTGTTTGCCTTGCTTTCTATGTACCCATCACTAATTCCTATCAATCTCTTTTAGTACTCTCTAAAATCTCTCTCAATATGGCCAGACATATGGTCCTGTAATTTTCATATAGCTCCTCTCCTATTTTCCATCAAATTTTCTTTTGCTCCACTTAATGAGAGACTTTCTTGATTTTATCCCTTTCACAGATTATTTTATTTCTACTCTTAGATTTCTCATTTCCAGGAGTTCTTCTGTGAGCTCTGATTATATCTTATACAAATTGCATTCCGTTCTTGTTTTATGAGTGCAAATTCTTCTCTTATCTCTCAAAGACTATTAAATATAGTTTTGGGGGATTTTTTTCCTGTCCCTGAATTGTCTGTTTCTTCCACATCTCTTTTTTTTTTCTGTTTCTTCGTTATGGATTCTCTCTTTCATGATGGAAGCTTTCCTCAATGTCTCATGATCGTGAGCTTCCTTTCACATTTGAAAACAAGGCTGTGTGTGTGTCCTGTGTCAGGGGGGCTGGTGGATTTCACCATATCGTGATTGGAAGGGGACACAGTCATTTTAATGAGCTACCTCTCTTTGCTAGGTTAAATGGATGAAGCTGTATCTTTTTATGAATTTTAATTTTCCTTTAGGGACTTTGAGAATGGAACTTGGTATACCAATCTATGTAAATACATTTCCTATAAAGAGCTAACATCAGCCAATTTTGAATTTGTCTTAATTATAATTTTTTAGAGATTATTGCCAAAGTCATTCGGAGCAACGTTTGCAGATAAACAATTTTAGAGTTCATTTCTATTTACGGAGGTGAGAATAGATGGAAGACATTATCACAAAATAGAAGGTGGCATTAGAAGTCAGAAAAGAGGGAAAGATGATGAGTTCTGTACTTATGCAAGTTATCAGTTAAAATTCCAGGGTGTAGTAAGAGATTTTATTCTTTATTAAGGGATTTTATTATTTCACAAAATTACTCCAACACTCCCATAAGTGTTGTTAACTCGTTTCAGGGCCTGGGAGGATTGGGCACAACTGGTAGGGAGAACTGGTATACACTTCTTTTTCATTATAGGAAGCGTGTGTGTGTGTGTCTGTGCACGCTCACACAGGCATCTGTATTTTAAACTGGGACTTGGACAAAGTGATGCCAATGTCAATAATACATTAACTCTTTTCACAGACCACCCTTCAGAAGGCAGATGACTCAACTTCCTGTAGCACAAAGCAGTAAAAGAGCAAGGACGCCCGAATCTCTCCCCTTTCAGTTCCTCAGATACTGCCTCATCCCTCCTCAGAAATACCTGGATTTTGACAGAACTCTTAGGTATCTAAAGAAGGTGTTTTATCTTCTCCATAAATAGGGCACAAACTAAGAAAACAGAAACCACTATTAGATTTGTAAATGAACATTCTATCACCTTGAAAGCTTACCAGTAAGTCCTCAAAATAGTCATTTAATAATTATTAATGACCATTTAAAATTCATTGTGCATCTTTCCTTGAATTAAAAATTCCATCCTGTTATTTTCAGAGGGTTTTATTTCAAAGCATGAATATGAACAGAATAAGCAGTTTAGATAGATAGATAGATAAATAGATAGATGCTTATGGCAGGGAAAGTCCCCTAAAAATTAGGGACATATATATTAAAAGTCTTATAACTCTATAATAAGCAGATAATCCAATAAAAAATGAGCAAAAGATCTCAATAAACCTTTCACCAAAGAACATACACAAATGGCCAATAAGCACATGCAAATTAAAAACAAATGAGATACTACTGCTCACTTGTTAGAATGGAGAAAATAAAAAAGAATGACTATACCAAGTGTTGGCAAGGATGAGGAGGAACTGAAATTCTCAAAATAATATCATCACTCTGGAAAAGAGTTTAGCAGTTTCATATAATGTTACTCATCAACTAACTATATGACCCAACAATTCCACTCCTAGGTATCTCTACCCAAGAGACATGAAAACATATGTCCACACAAAGACTTGTATGTGAATCTTTGTAGGTGCATTAATCACAATAGCCAAAACCTAGAAACAATTCAAATATCTACCAACTAGTGAATGGGTAAACAAAAGATGCTGGAATATTATTCAGCAACAAAAAAGAACAAACCACTGATGTATGCAACAACACTATAAACCTCAAAAGCATTATGCTAGGATAATGCTAGCATGATTCTATTTATACAAAATTTCTCGAAAAGATAAAAATAGAGGCAGAAGGCAGATAGTTATCCCTAGGAATTGAGGGTAGGCGAAGGGATTAAATGCAAACAGGTATAAGGAGACTTTTTAGATGAAGGAAGTGTTCTAAACTAGATTGTGGTGATGGTTGCACAACAGTATCAATTTAACAAAATTCATCAAACCGTATACTTAGAATGGATGGAGTTCATGGTATATAAAGCACATCTCAATGAGCCTGCTAAAAACAACTTAGGTATTTTGTACGATTGATTTCATATTTCAATTATCACACAAGTCTTTAAATGAAAGATATCTTGCCAAAAATTATATTTAAATTCCTGTTATAGGTAAAGAAATGCAAGGGGAGCTGGCCCTGTGGCCAAGTGGTTAAGTTCAGGCACTCCACTGTGGTGGTCCAGGGTTTTGCTGGTTTGGATCCTGGGCGTGGACCTAGTACCGCTCGTTAAGCCATGCTGAGGTGGCGTCCCACACAGCACAACCAGAGGCACTCACAACTAGAATATATAACTATGTACTGGGGGGATTTTGAGTGCGGAAGAGAGGAAGAGGAGGAGGAAAAGAAGAAGAAGAAGAAAAGAAGACTGGCAACAGATGTTAGCTCAGGTGTCAATCTTAGAAAAAAAAAAAAAGAAATGCAAGGATCTCTCAACAGAGCTTAAATATTAGGTTTAAACTTAGATAATGTTGGCAATTTTTATGCCATTTCTAAATATGAAGAGATATATTTTTATTTTCATATTTTCTAAACAAAAATCTCTTCTGTAATGATTTTGCTGAACAATCTTATATGACTTCTGAAAAATTCCCTAAGTAAACAGGGTCCTGAAACTGGAAGAGATTTGGGAGACTCATTATGTGTTTAACAAATAAGGAAACAGAATCAGAGAAGTAGAATAACTTGCCCAAAGTTGAACAGCAACAAAGCAGCAGAAAAGATCAGAGACCAGGTCTCCTGACTCCCAAGCCAATGATGTGTTTTCTCTGCATGACATTATCCAAGGAAGGATAGGCACATGTCAGGGTTAAGGGAGCCCTGACTTTCTGAAATTAGATTTTTCTCTTTTCTGATATGTTTTCCACTTGCAATGAGCCCAGAGGTGATAATTCCATAAAGTAAATAAACATAAGATGTTATCTCCCATAGGGCAACTTCTGTTTGTGGCTAAATGAGCCAAGATGAAGAAACACTTCAAATGAAAGACTCAGCTGGAATAACATAGCAAAGAGGCTGCTTAGCTTGAAAGGGAGTCTGGCACATAGCCACTGTGATTCATAACCTATAATGTAATAAACTTGTATGAACAAAAATCTAATCTCCATATTCAACACTGGTTACCTGAATGAGCCATATGAGAGCTCATTTTTGGAAACAACATTAATTCTTTGGAAACAAAATGAGCCACTTGATACCAACCAGAGTGTGGTAGCTAAAGGGTTTCAAATTCTACATCCCATGGATACCTTTTCTCCACCTCCAGATTCTTAGAGGTATCTCTAGAAACACCTTTTTTTTTTTTAATGATCAATTCAGCAAGCATTTATTTATTTATTTATTTATTTAGTTTTTTAATTTTTATTTTTTCGGATGTACATCATATTTCAAATCCTGTGTACATTACATCATGTTCACCACTCGAACACTAATTATAGTGCATCCCCTCACATGTGAGCCTAATCACCCCTTTTGCCCTACCCCTCTCCCCTTCCCCAATGGTAACCACCAATCCAATCTCCAATGCTATGTGTTTTTTTGTTGTTGTTGTTGTTTTTATCTTCTACTTATGAGTGAGATCATACAGTATTTGACTTTCTCCCTAGAAACTTCTTAAATGGAATCTTAGTCTAGTTTAATGTCTATCTTTTTTTTAAAAAAAAGTCACCCCTAGTTGATGAAAATATAATACAGGGCCAAAACTAGGCATCTGTAGCAAAAGAAAAGATGAGGACATCTGAGTCTTAGAAAGTTTTAGTCTACCATACTACCAACTCAGAAAACTGCATTATTTGTAGCAAAGTAACAGAGACCAAAATATTTGTGGCACCAAAGTTCTTAGAAACTAGATCCAGCAATATTTGCCCAAATGGGTTCAGGCAAACTAATTCTTACCAAAATCTCAGTAAAGCCCTGCAAACAAGAAATATGAGGACTTGATATTCCTTAAACGTAAATTCGTAAGGAAACAGCTTAAGAGCTGTTGTTAACTGCAGTAGTGTTCAAACATCCACTGTTCCTCCCTGTAGGGGCATTATTCATTGGCACCCCATTGATATCCGGCTTAGCCATGTGACTTTTTTAGCCAGTGAACTATGAGCAGTGATTCATGCCACTTCCAAGCAGAAGCTTTATAAACCATCTTATGGATCCACTCTGTTCTCTTCCTATTGCCACAAGTCAAAAAAACATTCCACATTAAAGATTCTCCTTAAATCTGGAACCTAGAATGAAGGCAATAACTCATGATGAACATACAGATTGAACAAGACATAAATCTTTCAGTTGTAAGCCACTGAGTTATTTGTTACTGCAGCATAACCTAGCCAAAGATGACTGATGTAAGAGTTAAACAAAAAGAGATTTGTTTTGATTAATGAACTATATGGTATTTTTTAGACCTCAAATTACTCGATCATTGTAGACCAATGTTTTACAAACATTTTTGATCCAATGCATACATTATGGCATAATACATATACATGTATAGTTATGCGGATATGTAGATATAACTAAAAGTAATGAAACAATACTTACTCTTACTATGTGTGATGCACTCCAATATTTTCTCTTCTATTTTATTTTTTTAAATGCTTGTTGGAACATATTAAATCCATTTCAAGTCCCCTAATGGGTCACAGCCCATTATTCTATTTTCTACCCAGTGTCTACCTTATTGGATGATCCCTAAATGTATCTTCTTCTTATTTTTTCCCTCCCAAATTTTAATGCAACAGTACTTGTCTCTGGACTCATTACAAAGAAGATTCTCTTGAACATACTGATCCTCAACCTCAGACGTGGTAATTTATTATTATGAGCTGGAAACCATTATGTTAACATTTGAGAATTCCAAAGTTACTTTTTCAGAGACAGGCAAGAAAACGAGGTACTGTTGCCCAGTGTGGCTAAGGCCTGCTGCTGATGCATGTGAAGAGAGCTGTCCTGGGAAAATCAGCAAGATTTTAACCTACTGTCGAATATCCAAATGACAGTTGGCTATAGAACATTTTAAAATGAATTGTTGTAGCATACATTTAATTATCAACTTTCATATAAATCATTTGGACATATATTTATTTTATACTAATATGTATGCTTTCATTCCTGAAAATCTGTCACCTTAATTTTAGCCTCCCAATCATAGAAGATCTTGAAATTGTCTCTTATCTGGTGATACAGTTCCTTTTAGATGCCAATGATTTCAAAGGAATTTTGGCTACTTGTAGCAATGTCAATTAGCTGAGTAACCCATTGTATTAATGGATCAATCAATTCATTAATTCAAACAATTACTTTGTACTCAATTTATGTCAGGCACTGTTCTAAGTGACAAGGAGACAAGGAAGAATAAGAGACACAAGATCTTCCTAGTGAGAGCTCAGTGTTGACGGAGGTGGGTGTCAGGTATACGCAGAAAGATAACTGAGACACACTGTAACGTCTGTAATGGTAGGGGTTGTTACGAATGACGTGCTCCACAGTGTAACTCACTTCAGTTTGATTCAGTTTTTCTAGGAAACTTCTGTAATTCATTTTTGCTTGTGATCCCCTCTGTTGAATCTAACACCCTAGTCTAGGCATCTGCTCCTCTTCCCTGTGGATCTGGTGTCCACAGACCCTCGCCAAAGGAATGCTGTTGCTCGGCAGAAATGCAATGATATTTAGTGATTGTACCTGTCCTGCCCACAGGAAATTATGCTCAAATCCCCACATGAATATGCAACTCCCGGAGTGGTTTATTCACAGTCCTGCAGGATGTACTCACATCCTTTCTCAACACACGTCATTAACACATTATTTAACTCCTGTGTTGTTAAATGGTGTTTTGATGGCCCTTCTCTCATTGCTATCTCTGTATTTCCGTGAAGTAGGAACTTCAAATATTTAATTCATCCTGTTTTATTCTAGCCTCTGCTAGTCACTGGCAACTTTGCAACAATTATTTTTCTTGTGATATAATAATATTCACATTGCAAGAAGGTAATGTTAAAGGTAGTTTAGTGAAAGTGTTGGAATACTTTTCCTACACTTGATCTAGAATATACTATATACCTTTTCTCAAAATTTAACCCTTCAAACTGCATGTGGCATGAGATATGGGAGAGTCAAGTGATGAGTAGATTTCCTGCTCTAAAACTATCAACTCTTAGCCTTCCAAAGTGGTCTAAAGTTTAAAAATATAATATGAATGCATCTTAATGCCAATAAGCATTAGCATCAGCCTTCCATGCCTGCATGCTCTAGTCTGTGCATATGCTTAAAGTAAAATTACTTTACAGTTTATTTAATTTCAAAATAAACAAGGACATAAGTTAACAGAGGCTTCTCTCCAATAATGCTACTCCCAGAAGAAAGATATATGTTGGATGCTCAATATGGGTCAAGTTTACTCAAACTGTATCTGCCCCTAATAATAAAGTGAAATAAATAGGCATAATTAGATGTATTACTATAAACTGGCTTACTGTCCTAAAAATAATTAGAAGCAAAGTCATAGATCATTCAAATATAGAAATATTTAATTTTTTATGCCACAGGTAAAATCATTTTCTAACAGCCTGGCAAAGAAATTTTAAAGTTTAAATTATAATAGCTCTGAAATTCATTTTTTAATTTGGACCTTTGAGAAACTTATAATTCAAAATGTAAGCTAAGAACAGCAGAAAATTTTCTATGTTTGGCCTTCCCGGGGCTTTCCATCCAAGTAAATATACCTTATTTTAGACTGTGCCTGGGGACTCTTTCTATAGAGCTCTGTGGAGTTAGGCCCAGAAGAGGCCAATGACCTGCAGCATTTTACAGTTTTCATTGGTTCTATAAAATGTAATTCCAAACGCTGATTTCTTAGATTATAAGAATATATAAAGGTGTGTTTGCGGTGGGGGAACATGGGGAAGACGTGGGAGATGAAGAGGAGTGGCTGGGACCACCCACGATGTACTCCGATCACCTGAGCTTTGGGAAAATATTATTTGGAGAGTGTTTTCAGTGGTTCCTTAACGTTGCAAAGCTACCTAGTTCTTCTGAAGTGGTTTCTCTCCCCTCTGACAGAAGTAGGAAGATGTAGCTCCTTCTTCCTTTTTGCAGCCACCAGGGCAGCCTGCTGATGGACAGACCTTTTCCTCCCAGGCCACTCCACTGCACTGCTTGATCCACAAGGTCCAGATTAAGGCTGAAGCTATTTCCACAAAACAAAATAATGTGAGGGAAGTCGATGAACATACTGAGACTCTGGAACTTAAAACAAATGCTGCCATGATTCCTAAGAATCTAAATTGGTAATCTTGGTGGCTAAGAGGACTGGATCTGGAGTCTGCCAGGGTTTGACTCCTGGTTTCCGCATACTCAATATATACTCTTGGGGCTAGATCTCTCTGTATTTCGGCTCCATTTTATGCAAAGTAGGGCTAATTATACCTCCTACCTCATGGGGTGGTTGTGAAGATCCAATATTGTATATAAAATATTTAGGAGCATTCAAGTTCAAAAGAAAGGCTCTATCAATGATAGCTATTACTGTGAACCACATACAATCTAACCTGAAAAATAACAGATGAGAATACTAAGATACAGATACGCTGATGACTTGCAACGGTCCCAAAATTACAAAGACCCAAAATATAAATCTAGGCCTCTTGACTCTTAGGTTATGCTTTTTCCTAATTATTGATATTTCTAATCTTTAGCTCTTTCAAAGACAATTGGCAAAATTTTTGGCCATTTCCACGAAACACCTGTTCATACTACTTTCTTAGTATCTTTCTTTAAATGTACTCATTTCTTTTAGATAAATAAGTCACTGTCATACAGCAAAAACAAAGCATTGCTATAAAATTCTAGCTAGATATTCTAGTCTGCTGAAAGCTCCAAGGCCCGAGCCTGCTTTCGGTTAAAAAAGATTAGCTGGTGTTGTGGGGAGTACAGGCTTGGTCCCTGACTTAATAATGTTTAAAACAAACAGCAAAGGCGCTAACTTTTTCACAAGACAAGTCAACGTTGATGTCACACCCGCAATTGCCACCTGACCATGGAGGTTCATGGCACTTTGGGCAAAGCTGTTTATGCTGTGCTGCCTCCTGCAGAAACGCCCCGGGGAGGAAACAGCAGAGAGGGAGGGAGGCTCGTTTGCCAAGACACCATTGAAGTTTCTCATTCACCACCATGTCTCAATATCCTAGGGAGGAAGACGTGCTCTAAGTGAGGTCACAAAATCATTTTAACAAACAAGAATTCACTGAAGGACCCAGAAGAAAAAAAAGCCCAATCATACAAGCCTTTTATACAGTACTCTGGTTTTTCGTTTCTGAATTCCATTCATTGATGTTAGGAAGGGTCCCTACTTGGTGTCATCAGTTTTATAAGGTGATCTCACAATTGCAGTTTGATTGGGGAAATCACTAAATTTTAAGCCACTGTAAACACATTAAACTTTAATTTAAAAACTCTCAACACTGGAGGCAAAACATAAACAGTGATAATGCAGACTAGTGGCTCAGGAGCCATCTGTGTCATCACATCCCTGGGCCCAGAGCAGGGCAAACTGCCTCAGTGCTCTGTGCTATTTATTGTGAATTTTGATTATAAAGGTTTGGCTTGTATAAAAAGCAGTGTGAAAAACAAAAACAAAGACAAATCAATGTGAGATCCCTTTGGTCAGGCTTCAATGACAGAGGGAAGCAGATTAAACAAGTATCTGAATGGTTTCTGTCAAAAGATTAGTGTATTTCCCCATTACCTTGTTAGCTTTGCCTTTTTTGATTGTGAGGCTTAGAACTAAAACTGGTTCTCTAGAAAGAGGGCTACAAGTTTCAGGAATTTCCAGTATAAAACGCTGTGGCCAATCAGAATCCATTTTTCCTTAGGGGAAAAACTTTAATATTGGAGTGTAAAAAGCCTGAGGCTTCCTCCAACATCCACAGACGAGTTCAGGGCTTTCTCTTCAGTGTTGACTTTTTTCATGTCGCTATTATACATGACAGGCAGTGTAAAAATTTTGTGTAATGTGGCATACATTTGCACTACTCCATGACTCTTGTTAAAAAGGATCATGTCTTTTTCTTCCATACATGTCCAGCACTTTCCAAATTCCTCACATTAGTAGGGGCTCAAAAATGTATGTTAAAGGAAGAAATGTCTAAATAACTAGTTTAGGTTTTAAAACATCTATATTCATTGTAGAGACATTATAAAACAGAGATATTCAAAAGTCACCTGTAATCCCACCACCCCAAAATAGTATTAGCATCTTAATGCACGCCCAAAGGACATTCTTGCTAATATATACACACAGTCCTTGCTTTTCAGACTAGTACAGGACCATAAAACTGTTCAAGATGAAACTGTGCTAAGTGCTCTTAATAATCAAAGGGAAAAAGTGATTATTCTGGGGGCTGGCCCCGCGGCCGAGTGGTTAAGTTCGCGCGCTCCACTGCAGGCGGCCCAGTGTTTTGTTGGTTCGAATCCTGGGCGCGGACATGGCACTGCTCATCAGACCACGCTGAGGCAGCGTCCCACATGCCACAACTAGAAGGACCCACAATGAAATATACAACTATGTATAGGGGGGCTTTGGGGAGAAAAAGGAGAAAAATAAAAGAAAAAGTGATTATTCTGTGATCTTCAAAAGTTTTTGTTAAAGCATTAAAATCTCTTACTGTTGGCTATAAATAAATGGTGAAAAGGAAAAATATTAAAATTAATGTTTATTTAGCACACTGTAATTTAAAACATCAGAAACATTGAGAAGCAACTTTTTTTTTTTTTTGAGGCAGAGTAGCCCTGAGCTAACATCTGCTGCCAATCCTCCTCTTTTTGCTGAGGAAGACTGGCCCTGAGCTAACATCCGTGCCCATCTTCCTCTCCTTTATACGTGGGACACCTACCACAGCATGGCTTGCAAGCAGTGCCGTGTCCACACCTGGGATCCGAACCGGCGAACCCCGGGCTGTGAAAGCAGAAAGTGTGCACTTAACCGCTGTGCCACCAGGCCAGCCCGAGAAGTAACACTTTTCTAAGAAAAACTAGAGTAGATTAAACAGTGGTTGCCTTCTTCTTCTTGTCATATCTTACAGTACAGAGTGAGCATCTTTCCTACGCCTTTGCCAATTGTCACATTCCTTTCTAAGTTTGGATCAGCTTCCAACATTTCATCCTTTGTGCTTTCAGGGCTCTGAGAAGTAAGTTATTGTGGTCACTTCCCCTGGGAGATCATCCTTCTCACAACGACTTTCCCTACTTCTGTTGATAATTTTCTTCACTAAATCCCTCTGCTGCTCCTCTTGAGCCTCCAGTGTGGCAGGAGCGTCAACATTCCCAGGGTCGGCTGTTTCTTCTACCACTCCATTTACTCCGCTAGATTCGAATCTCACTTCCAGTGTAATCACTTCTTGTTTCTTTGCTGCACTTTCATCTTTCTCGGTTAACTCCCTCTTTCAAGCATCCAACTTCTCACATAGGGTCACCACCAAGAGACAAGGCGGCAACATAACTACATATTTGCATGAACTGAGTAACAGATGTGCAGTGACCAATCACCAACAGACTGAATGAACCGACGTGATGGGAACTGATCATGTTGTTATTTACATAGTGATTTGTGGACTGAAGAGCTAGCAGTCAAATCTGTACTTTATTTTTCACGGTAATATACCGTAGCAACTGACATTTGAACTGTGTTGTTGGGAAACTGGTGTTACTTAACCAAATCACAGCAACTGAAAATTTGTGTGTATTGAAACTGTGCAAAGTGCCTGTAACGAAAAACTATTTATGTATATTCCCATCTATGCAGAGATGTGTGTTTTAATATTGTGTTATTCTATATATCTTTCATAATTTTCTTTTCTCATTTTACAATATTTCAGGAGTATCTTTCTATACCAATGAATCTATACCTATAGCATCCTTTAAAATGGGCTGGGCAAATTCCACTGCATAAATATAAACAGGGTTGTTGTAATGATTTAAGTGACACAATATATATAACGCTCTTAGAATTGGGACTGCCACATAGCAAGGACTAAATAGATGTTAATTATTATTTATGAGCATAATTTAGTTGATTTCCTATTGATGGATGCTTAGTTCCTAATTTTTAGCACCTTATGATGAATATCTTTGTACATAGATCACTGTATGCTTGCAATGATTGTTTTAAAAGATTAGCACAATCTTGGCTATTCACACCCAGAACAAGTTTCTTAGATCATGGCTCCTCCCAAGTAGGAGAATATAGGAGCAACAGCTAGTGTGGGGTTGGGAGGAAAATGGGAGATGAAACTCTAAATTTCTGAGTTGAGATAGCTGTGGGTGGGAGAGATTGGTAGAGTTATTCTATAGGCAACAATAAATAGACATCTTGAGTTTGTAAGAGATGTGGAGGCTTAGTGGTTATAAAAACATAGGTGGGAAGTAAAGTCCTGGAGTATATCAGACCTATCCAGGGAGAGCCAATGGGAAGAGACTAGAGGACAGAACCCTAGACAAAAATAGTATTTAAAAGTGATAAGCATTAAAAAGAATAACTTAGTATTAATTTATCACTAATTAATAAAACAACATTGAATACTCACTATGAGTCAGGTGGTCTGTCAAGCACGTTATATACACTATCTCAATTAATGCACAAATAACCATCTTCTTTTCTTCTGTTTTTTTTTTTTTTTTGTGAGGAAGATTAGCCCTGAGCTAACTGCTGCCAATCCTCCTCTTTTTGGTGAGGAAGACAGGCCCTGAGCTAACGTCCATGCCCATCTTCCTCTACTCCATATGTGGGATGTCCACCACAGCATGGCGTGCCAAGTGGTGCCATGTCCGCACCCAGGATCCAAACCGGCGAGCCCAGGGCTGCCGAGAATCAGAATGTGTGAACTTAACCACTGCACCAGAGGGCCAGCCCCACAAAGAACCATCTTTATGAGGAAAGTACTATTATTATTACAATCTTTCTATAGATTAGAAAATTGAGGCTTAAAAAAGTAAACTCGCCCATGGCCATTTACTAAAACATGGTGCAGGCAGGACTTTCATACATATATTATGCTTCCAGAATCCATAGTCTTAGCCTTTTGTATGCATTACCATTGTTGTATAGCAAATTACCCCCAAACAGAGAGGCTTAAACATTTACTATCTCACTATTTCTGTAGGTCTAGAACCCAGGCAAGGTTTAGGGGGCCTCCAGCTCAAAGCTCCTGATGAAACTGTATTCATGTGTTGGCTGGGGCTGTGGTCTCATTTGAGGGCTTGATGGGGCAGGGCTGTTGCAGGCCTTGGTCATTTGCCACATGGGCCCCTCCACAGGGCTGCCTCATGACATGGGAGCTGGCTTCACCAGAGTGAGTGATCCAAGAGAGTGAGAGTGAGTGTGTGCTGAAGGTGGAAGCCAGTCTTTTTGTGGCTAATCTTGAAGTGGTATCCATTTATTTCTGCTGTATTCTATTTGTTAGAAGCCACTAAATCCAGCCCACACTCAAGGGGAGGGTAACATACAAGGGCACAACTAGCAGGAGTCAAGGATCCCCGGGAGCCCTCTTTGAGGCTGAGTATCACACTATTCTGTGAGTACCCTTCTGACCAAAAGGACACAGGAACCAAGGAGTGGGTACTGACATTTTACTGAGCAATACTCTAGAATCTAGGCTATCATTTTAGTTCTTTGAGCTGCTATGAGGAGTTTAATTTGGAAAATGTAATGAGAAAACTCATGAAGCTAATAATTGAGAAGCTGGAAAAACAACTTGAAATTTTCAGAAAATTGAGGGGAATCTTAATTGAGCCCTGCAGATGTGAAAGAGGATGTATGATGACTTGCATAGCTAAGCTCCTCAACTTAAATGAGAGTGAAACATGGTGGTCTTAAGCTTCAACACGCACAGTTTATATAAGCATGAAGGATAAAACCTTGATGGGAATCGCTGCAAAGTACAAGAACAGGAGATCGCTGAAATCTGCACACATTCTCACGAGTCTCAGTAGTGTGAGGGTGGTCCTTTCTGACCATGAGGGAGTGGATCAAATGTTGTAGGTTTCCTCTAGATTAAAGTTCTGAAAGAATTAAACAAGACTTTGTAAATATTTCGAAGAAGGCAGCCAAATCTTCCATGTAAGGCCACTCTAGTGTCCTTGAAAGTTAGTTTCCGCCAGCTCAAGAATTCTGATATGACTTATTGCCATTTGTGTGCAAGGAAGCCAGTTTTAATTTTGTTTCCTTTTCTTTTTGAGAACCAGAGATAATTTAAACTGTTTTTCTATTATAGTGGAGCCAGAGCAGTTGATCCAAGCTATATCCAGATGGTTTGCATTGCTTAGGCTGATTTCTGTTAAACTGTTTAATGTTGTTAATAATCCTTTTAATATATTTAAATTTGTGTGCAGGGTAAAGGGGGGCAGCTCTGGTACAGATTGGAAATCACAGCTCCTGCTGGACTTCTGTTGATTTATTAAATCCAACTGTGGTCTCTAGTACTTGTTCCAATTTTCTTGAACCCAAAGTAACCCCTTTCTTTAAGCTATGGCACTTGAATGCAATGGTTCATTAATAGGGACAGTCAGGGAATGTGGACCTGACTGTTTTGGAAATGTATGCCTTTAATATGCAACACATACTTTAGAAGAATAAAATTTAACTATAGTTTTTATTCTGTAGAGAAAAAAGCATGTTGTAAAGGAAAGAATATTAACATTAAAATTATCTTCCACATTCAATGAATCATAGGCCTGTTGACTTTCATTCTTAAATATCTAACATCCAGTGCTCCAGCCCATCTCATAAGACAGGGCCCTACCTTGCTTCCCAACTAGACCCTAAAAAAGGCCTCTCGCTGGCTGGTCTCTTTGCTTCCAACCTCACCCCTATAAAGAGAATAAAAGTAATAGCTAATATGTATTGATAGGTTAGCTAGGCAGAGTGCTAAATGCTGTTCGTGATCTCATTTAATCTTCATAATAAGGTGAGAAGGTAAATTCTATTACTGTCCATTTTATAGATGTGCAAACTGAGACTTCGAGAGGTTAAGCAGCTTGCCCAAATCATGAGTCAATTCTTTGCTTCCCATTCAACCACAATGTGAATGCAAACCATGCTGTTTCACTGTTTAAAACCTTACTGGCTCCTTGGAACAAACAAAATGAAGCACAAATTCCTTAACATGGCCTTTAAGTAATAATGATCACAGTCAAATACTGAGTACTTTCCAAGTGTCCAGAATTTCACCCACATGGCTAGAAATTCTTTCCACAATCCTACAAGATAGGTGTGCTTTTCATTGTGGTAGACGAAGAAATGAACTCCCAGAGGGGATTTCCAAGGTCACAAAGCTAGTATACATTGGCAGCAATGGGATTCAAACTAGGTCTGTTTCACCCCAATCCTATACTCTCCCCCTGCCACTCTGCCTTTCTTATTGCCTAGCTTCTACTAACCTATATGACTTCATCTTCCCCTCTTCTCTCCTTTTTTTTTTTTTTTTTTTGCGGAGGAAGACTCTCCTCGAGCTAATATCTGGTGCCAATCTTTTTTTGCTTAAGGAAGATTCTCCCTGAGCTAACATTGTGCCAATCCTCCTCTATTTTGTATGTGGGTCACCCACCACAGCATGGTGGCCAAGTAGTGTAAGTCGGTGCCCAGGAACCAAACCTAGGGCCGTAGAAGCTGAGCACATGGAACTTAACCACTAGGCCACCCAGCTGGCCCACACCTATTCCTTTTCACTTCCCTTCATCCTACTCCTATACTCCTTAATTCTGAAACACAGGCAATTTCTGAAACATGCTCTTCCCTATAACCAGAATTTTTTTCTTCTGGTTCACCTGGCAAGCTTCTAGATAACATTTAAGACTCAGCTTAATCAAGCGTCCTCTTAGGAACATTTGTCTGATCTTCTTCCCTCCACTCTTCCCTTGCTGGAAGAGGATTCCTGCTTTATTTTCAACGATACTTTGTAAATAGCTGTGAGGAGGCTGGAACCCTATTCTATTACAAATGCTTATTTATAATAAACAGTGATGGGGCATCATATATTGATTCATTTTGCACAACTAATTATTCCTGAATGCCTACTGATGTGTCTTATGTTTATCTCTATTTTCCCAGCTCTTAGCACAGTGCTTGACACTTAAATACTAAAAAAAAAATGGCTATATGAATGAATGACTAAACAAACAGAGGCTTCACTCAGGAATGCGCAGGGGCTGAATCAACAGCAGTTATTTCTGAATCAGAGTATAAAGCTCCTGAAATATGGTTTGCCATGATTCACTTTCCTTCTCTATCGTAGACAAGGCCTCCTTGATCTAAACACCATGTTTTAAAAGATGCATTAGATAGACAAGGGACCCTTCTAACTCCTGAAAGTTGCAAATACAAAGGAAACTTTTGTCAGATAATTCCAACAGAGTGATCCTTCACATCCCGGGTTCTCTAGCTCTCTCGCCTATCCCGTGTCAACTGGCATCCAAACTATGAACAACACGTGGGCACGTCTAACAGACAGGACAGGGGAAAGGGCAGGGATGACTGCCCTCTTCATCCTTTCTCTGCTAAGTTCCACAGGCTTTCTCTACAAAGAGATGAGATTGAGCTCAGCATCATCCCCACATCCTGCGGACCGAGAATTTCATTTCTGTCCACGCCAATGTGGCAGCGCCAGGCTTCTCTCTTGTGTCTCTGGACCACTCAGTCTTCTCCTCTAGGCTGCCCTATTCTCCCTGGCTCTCAGCAGCACTGTCCTTGCCACTGCTCTCCTTGGTCAGACCCACTCTGCCCCTCTCCACAAGGGATGAAAATACAGACTGCATGTGGGCAGTTTCGGAATTCACTCAGGCTGGGAAGGAAAAAGGGTTGCTTGTACTGCTTCTCATTGCTGTGTCTCAAATCACATCCACTGTCCATGCCTAAGGTCCATTGTGGGGTGTGAGTGTGCACGTGTGTATGTGTGTGCATGTGTGTATGTGTGTGTGGCAGGAGGTTTCTGAGGCAGCATTTGAGGACTGACCTATTTGCAGTTTGAATAATCCAGCCAACAAGACTTCACTATCTTTTGTGCCACATCATATATATTTACACATACACATACGCACCCTCTCCCCACACATACACTCCTTTTGCTTCTGTCTCAATTTTAATAATAATCATTATTTATAGAGCCCATTTATGTCAGACACTGTCCTAAATGCTTTGAATGGATTATCCCATTTAATCTTTACAATCACCCTCTGAAGTAGATTTTATCATTATTATTTTTACAGAGAGAGAAACCAAGACTTGGAGAGGTCAGAAACTTGTCTCACACAAGAGAAGAGAAGAAACTTGTCTTCACGCTGCACAGCAGGGAAGCTGGGATTTGAGCGGGGCTGGGCCTCTGCAGCCCTGAGGGAGAAGCTGGGTTTTGGCTCCCAGCCTGCAGGCTGAATGCTACTCCAAAACCACATCTCAGAATTGTTATTCGATTAAGCTGATGCCCTTTCACCTACATTTGACTGACGTTCACTCGATGTGTGCAGACCTAAGGGGTGCTGTGCAAATGTTTGAGGGACCTGCGAAGAGGACAAGGCTGTGAGCTGAGCCCTAATCTCCACGAGAGATCTACCTCTGTTGCACCTGTCCTTTATCTATAAATTCTTGTCTGTCCTAAAGGCATTGAAGCATGAGAAACACTGAGACAGAATATAGAGTTGAAATACCGACAGAACAATGGCATAGTTCGTTTGTCCAGAGGAACCCAAGCCAACTGAAATTTGGCTTGATTATGCATGGAACTAAAATTTGTCTCTGCCAATCGTGTTGGCATCTTCATAAAAAAGGAACCCAGATGCGGCTGGCCAGTGAATTGGACCCTGGCAACTTATAGAATTATTTTCTATGCGTCATATATGAAAATGATGCTAGTCCATTACTGTCAGTGGGACGTACATTAATATTTATTAATTCAGCAGACATTTATTGAATGCTTACTGTGTTATAGGTACTGGGTCAGCTTCTGTGTACAATACCTAGATGAAAAGCTATGAGTTTTCCCCTCTCCTAGGATTCCATTATCAAGAAGAGGGGTGATGAAGTCAGATGATTAAGGGGGTAGGGATTAAGGCTATATGGAGTATCAAGTACTCTTGAGTTCTGAAGAATAGGGTCATGTTCTTATGGTGTGATCTAGAAAGGCTTCAAGGAGGAGGGGACATTTTATAGCAAAAGGCAGAAATGTTGGAGGAAGGCATTCTAAGAAAAGAGAATGTCAATATTTAACTAGCTATATCAACCAGACTACATAACCTGAGTTTAGGCAAATTGCTCTAACTTAGACAAACTACTTCACTTTTAAAGCAACTTAAAAAGTTAATACAATCTCTTCAATTTTTTTTAATGACTGCCCAGTCCTAAAATAATAGCTCTGGCTAACATACAGAAGTATTTGAAAGCATTTTAAGTATTTGAAAAGTTAATGTACTCTTTCTGCAGATAAATATTAATGCTCTGTTTAAAATGATTTACTCTGTAAATGTATGTGCTGACAGATAAAAGAGGTGAAGGACATCATAATGTTAAATTAACTGTAATGGTTTCTGGGTATTGGGACTATGGTTAATTTTCATTTTCTTCTCTGTGCTTTCCTGAGTTTTCCAAATTCCAACAATATGGATGTATTTCTTCTGTAACCAGTTAAAAGCATAAAAGTCACTATAAACGTGTTATTTTAGAGAAAGAGTCAGAGCTTGCAACTCAGTTCACGTATTGAACAAACACAAGTCACACTCCCGTGCCAGGCATTGTCCTTGTCATTCTGGATACAGAAGTGAGTCAAAGTTCCCTACAGAGTTTGCAGCCTACTGAGGGAAAATAAATTAAATGTCTTAGATAAATTAAAAATATATAATTTTGACTTGAGAGAAAGAAAGGAACAGGGCCCTGTGAAGAGGGTGATGGGAATAAACAGTTAAATTGGTGGTGGGGAGGGTTAGGGAGAAAGGCACAGGGCAAGTGACGTTTGGGGCCAGATCTGAAGAGTGAGGTGGGGTGGGTGGGCTGGGGCAGAGAGTTGAGGTGGGGTGAACAAGCGTGCCTGAGGCCTGGGGTGGAGAACAGCTGGGCACAGTGGCATGACTAATGACACTGTGGCTTCCCCGAGGGGGAAGACGGACTGGAGGGGAGGAACTTGGAGAGATGGGGAGGGTCTCGATCTCCTGGGAACTTGTACGCTGTCTTCTGCCACTAACCGAAAATCTGTTCTTGAGAATAAGTAGTATAGGAGGTTCGGACTGAGGGAACTCAAGGCAATGAGAGACAGGCGCAAAATGCTCAGATGCTGGCATCAGCTGGCCCTGGTGTAAATCCCAGATTCACCTTGGAGAGGCTCTTAAGCAGCCTCCCTAAACGCCACCTTAGTCATCCGTAAAATGGAACTAAGCTAACCCTCGTGAGGTGGTTGCTAGGACTAACTGAGATACTGTATTTAAAAAACAGTGCCTAGAATAGTAATCAATTTAAAAATGAATTATGTTATTACCAAGCAACATTTTGGATATCAAAAATCCTTTCCATTACTTCTTTATAGAGATGAAACTAAAAGTAACATGTACTGATTTAAAAAAAAACTATTTGCTATATAAGAGAGATGCATAATAAATGAGCCTGTTTTTAGGGTATCAGTTTTCAAGGAAAAAGAAAGAAGCTTGTATAAACATAAACCTACATACACCCAAACACACATGCACATACATACCATTTTTCTCTTTTAAAACATTGTTTTAGGTTTGCATCATTAAATTTTAACTGGGCTCAGGCTAAACAAATATACTTTACATGGCCAGGAGGGCCTACTTTTTCATCTTATCACAAATGCGTTTTAGAAGGGCTATAATCCCAAAGACTTACCTTTCAGAGGAAATGCAAATGGAAGGAGAAAAGTCTGAAATGACCACATAGGAGAGTGTGTTTGCATTCTGCAGAATGGTTAGTTTTGATGACACCAATTTATAACTGATTCAATGTAGGAGAATGAGCAGAACTTACCGGAATACTGAATTGAAGAGAAAAAGTCTACTATCCAATTATTTGTTTGGGCTTTTCACCTTCAACAGTATTGATAATTACTGTTATTTAAGACCATGATTAGCTGGTTTGCTATAGCCATTATCTGCCATAAAAGAATGATGCACACTACCAAATAACAAACACTGCCAGCTACTAAAAAAGCGTTAAGGTAGCATTTTTATTTAATCTAGAAAATTCAGGTGAAACTGTATCTACCCGAGAATGTTAGTTTGTTCTACTTCTAACTTCTTTTACAACCTACAGGAGGGGCTTTCCTCTCTAATTCCCTTATTCCCACCCAGCTTCTCACTCAAACAACTTCAAAGGATATTACAGAAAGAAGCCAAGGTTCTCACAGGAACAGGAGCTAGCCACCAAAGCAAAATTTCTGGTCGATTTGGAAGATATTTTTCTTAATTAAATATAGCTATTTACTCTCAAAGGGGGAAAAACTTTGAATGATGGGGGAAAATAGAAGCAGAAAAAAACCCCAAACACATAGTGATACTATGTGCTACGTTGTGCTAATGGGATTATAGCCTTGAAAAACAAAAAAACATGCTTTCGAAGTGAGGGTCTCCTAACAACTAAGTAATTTGAAATTGGGCAGAATCACACATTCCCTCAGGGGCCACCATATTAACCAAAGTGTGTGGTTCCCTGGAGTGTGCTGGCACAAGAGGGCCTGGTCAGGAGCTGGAGGAGGTTAATTCTCTCCTATTTTGAAGACTGACACAGAGGACCCTAAAAAGCCACCACTCTCCTAACGCTCCCAGGAAACAACTTAAGTGTTTCAGGACTTGGTGACAATAGTGACCTTTAAAAATGTTGAGCTTTTGAAGCAGACAAGGAAGATAATTATTATCTAATCTTTTTGTTTAGTCCACTCACCAAGTTACAAGGAAGGAGACTCACCCTTAATTAGGTAGCAGGTGGGCACCTTGTATGTTTCTTACCCATATTTGCAAATTATTTGTGATGGGAGAAACAACTGTCTTTTGGTGCCTTGAAGCAGGATAGGGAAAAAATGAATATCTAGAACTCCCTTTTTTACACTCTAAATAAATGTTTAATTTGGAGCTTCATTAACAGCTATAAATACTAGATCTAGCATAACACATAGTAGGTATTTTTGTAAACCCATTTAACTTTGCTAAATCAGAAAAGAATGTGATGAATCATCCTCTGTTGAAATATTCATATCAAATTCTCTGTACAACTCTGAACTCAAACTCTACAGGCAACTGCTCAATCTTCCACAGGATTCTCATAGTACAGGAATAGTTTCAGAGGGTAATTACTTTTTTTTCCAGGTAAGATCAGCCTTCCTGTCACCAGCAGTGTTTGAGATGTTTGGGGCTTTACCTTTGATGAATACATGACATGCCAAGTTCTATGGGTCTGCAGATTCATCACTCTCCAAATTTATAGGGATGTATGCAGTGTGATTTGATAAATTGTTTTGTTTTGCCTTTCATCACTCACACGATATTGAAAGGATGCTCCCCATATATCTTAGGCCTCATCTATCAAATATAAGGCTTTGGGGAGAACAAATAAAATGCAGTAAAAACTTGTTGAACTGATAACTATATAATATGAATGTGTCATCTCTGAATATGAAGGACCACTATATGAGGCTCATATTTTATTTTTTTTAGCAAGTTTACATATCTGTTTCCCAGTGGTTTAAACTGCATTTTGGTTCAAATGTTTGCAAAGCTTCCCAAGCGTCTTTGGGCGAGAGTGCTATAAATTAAAGTGATTATTAATCTTCCTAAATCTATTCCTTTTTACTGGCATTTACTTAGGAGATCTGTGCCTCTTTATGATGGATTGGTTTGGCAACTTCCTTGACATACTAGTACATGAAATAAGAAGTTGGAACTTAATACTCAGTTTTGCTTTGTTTTCTTTTTAAAGGGGGAAAAAAACTCTATTAAACTGACAAGGAAATTGACAAAAAGAAAGGTTAAAAAGAGAACACTAGGGCTTTATAATTGCTGGACCTGGCAATTTAAATGAAGGTGGGAATGATAATTATTGCATTTATTAATTAAAATTCTATTTACATTTCATCATGAGAATGACAAGTTTCCTCCAAGTAATAAAATGTTTTCTATCCAAAGCTACTAATGACTATGAGTCCACGAAAATATGTTTGGATCCCAGAAGAAAATTGCTTTACAGTTTGCATGGCCTAAATTTCTATGAGAGACATAAAACATAAGAGTCAATAGCGCTATCAAACAGATTCCATGGTTACAATGTTCACCTCTTTCTAGACCCTAGGCGATCTTCAAGATAATAAATAATGGAAAACTCACCTCGCCACTATTTAGTGCTCAAGTGAATAAGCAATCAGAGAAAATAAATTGAAATAACAGGAAGACTTCAAATTTGCCCTTCTGATAGGAAATGTTTCAAAAATTAATAATTTCCAGGGCTGTTGACAGCATGGGGCAAATGGAAATTCTCATACACTATTAGCACTGTTTAGCCCTTAGAAAGAATTACGTATATCTTACTGATTTACAAAGATTTCTAAGGCATGCTGTTAAGTGAAAGAGGTAAGTTATAGAATAATAGCTCTAATATGATCCAATTAATATAAATGCCTCCACCCCTCATGTATATATAAAATAAATGCAAAAACAAAGATCTGTGAGGTTTCAGACCAAACTCCCAATAGAGCCTGGGGTGGAGATGGAGGGAATGAAAAGAGGGTGCAAGATGAAGGGGCTTTTCACATTTTTACTCTAGATATTTCTGTATCAATTAAATTTTTTTTTTTTTTTTTGAGGAAGATTAGCCCTGAGCTAACATCCTTCACAAATCCTCTTTCTGCTGAGGAAGACTGTTCCTGAGTTAACATCGGTGCCCATCTTTCTCTATTTTATATGTGAGACACCTGCCACTGCATGGCCTGATAAATGTTGCTCAGGTCCACGCCTGGGATCCAAACCCATGAACCCTGAGCTGCTGACGCGGTGCATGCGCACTTAACCACTACGCTATGGGGCCGGCCCCCAATTACATTTTTTATTGCAAAATATGTCCTCAAATTTCTTATGTAATTATTATTTTAAAGAAAACAACTTTATAAAAACATGTGGATTCATTACCTCATTCACAATTTTTCATAGAATTTCAAAGCAGGCAAACATATCCTTCCAGTTCATTGAATTTATGGTCTGCAAACTGTACTCTGAAGCCTGAAGGATTTTCCAGAGTCTGGACTTCAGACACTAACATACACACAAACCCGGACAGCTCTCTGCCAACTCTGGCCTCCAGCTTTGCCTTTCTCTGTTTCACAAATTAGAATTAAACGTAAGTTTTTGAGTGAGTAGTGTTTCAGGACTTAAAAATGTTTAAGGGTTATTCCAACTCCATTGTAAATTTGTCTCCACAACGATAATGTGATTTGCCCTATGCCACAGTCTAGTGGTGGAGCTCAGAGGATAAGAGAACTCTTGCCTTCCCGGTGCCCTGTATCACATGGCCTCTCCATAACCCCAGGGGTCCTCCCATCTCATATCCATATCACACTTCCCCTCACCTGAAACTCAGAACTAGCAATAGAGACAAAGCAATGAGCGCTCCTCATCCTACACCAGCTTTCCTATTCATTTCTATTGAAATGCATATATTTACCTTTTAATACCATATATAGGTGTAATCAAAGTCTTCTAGCTGCCTTTAAGAAGGAGAACTTTTGTAGGCGATGATCTGAATAAGTATAAAAAATAAGAAAAAGGTTGCTTTCCACTATATTCCTCAAGATAAAAAGTCTGCCAGACTAATTAATAAAATGACTTATTACAGACAGTAAAATATAACACTAAAGTCACTAAATGGGAAATAGCTTAAATGAGTCACTTCCCCCACCCAATTAACAGTTGACCCACAAGATCCAAGAGGGCGATAGTGCAAAGGAAGCAGAAAGGCCACTCATTCTGCAGGAACCAAACCACAGCAGCACGTCCTCCCAAGAAAACATTCCAGTTCATTGCCATTCATCTGCAGAGGTGAGCTGCAGCCAGAAAGCTACAGACCCACAGAGGGCAAACGGAAAGCCAGCCCACTGGGTTGTTAGTTATTGTCTCACAAGAAAAATGGCAACCTGACACAGACAGGTCCCCAAAAGGTCTTTTCTCATTCCTTCCACTAACAAGGATCTTCCCTTCTTTGAATTTCTAGTCTGTTTTTTTTTTTCTCATTGATGCTCATATCACTTATTTTAGCTCTGAATTATACATTGCCCAATGCTGTGGTTTAATTATTAACTTGTATGGACTGTATCTTCCCATCCAGATCATAAGCACAGGAGGGCAGGGTCATATCTTATTGGGTATCTTGTAAGGCCTATTCTATGAATTAATTAGTAGGTAGCCAACAAATATTGACTACCCACCACGTGCCAGGCATTATTCTAAATTCTAGAGATATAGAGGTGTGATGGTTAGTTTTATGGATCAACTTGGCTAGGCTACAGTACCAAGTTCCTGGATCAAATACTAACCTAGGTGTTGCTGTGAAGGTATTTTGTAGATGCGATTAACATCTACAAGCCGAGGGCTTTAAGAAAAGGAGATTACCATCAACGGGGGTGGAGTTTGCCCAATCAGTAGGGCCTTAAAAGCAAAACTGAATTTTCCCTGAGGAAGTAGAAATTCTGCTTCAAGACTGCATCAGCTCCTGCCTGGAAGTCTCCAGCCTGCCATCCTGCCCTATGGATTTTAGACTTGACAGCTCCTGCAATCCCTTGAGCCAATTTCTTAAAATAAATCACGTATATAAAAAATATACAAATATGTCATATACATACATATATTATAGACATATCACAAGTATATACATATATATCTATCTATACAGTCATGCATCGCTCAATGATGGGGATACATTCTGAGAAGTGTGTCATTAGGTGATTTCATCATTGTGAGAACATCATAGAGTGTACTTATGCAAACCTAGATGGTATAACCTACTACATATCTAGGCTACATGGTACCAATCTTATGGCACTGCCATTGTTTATGTGGTCCTACTGGTTCTGTTTTTTCTGGAGAACACGGACTAGTATAAAAGTTGAACAAGATTAAGATTCTGTTATCATGGAACTTACATTCTTCTAGAGGAAAACTAATCACTTAATCACTTAAACATATCACTAATCAAAAGAAATATAGTGAGTGACAAGGCCGTGTAGAAAATAAAGCAAGGCCAATACGATTGCAAGCGGCTGGAGAGCTACACTTAGCCTGGAGGGTCTGGGAATGCTTCTCTGAAGTGGTGACATTTAAGCTGAAACCGGAGTTGATATTCTCATTACTTTTTCCGTTCCTTCCACAAAACTTGTATAAAGTGATTTACATAGTATGCACTCAGTAAATCATTCTGAATAAATAATGAGCAGATTAGTAATATGATCTTACAGAAGACTGGCCATTCTAATTTCAGGTAACCAAGAAACACGCCGAGAGTTTAAGACCTTAATGAGAAGAAAGTCTTTCCTCCAAGCTGAAATTACACACACGTGGAGCCGAGGCTCTTGTTTCTGACTTGATTAATGAATGGAGGTGACTGATTAAGTTGTTCTGGGTATGCAATTCCTTTTACCTGCACTAATTTGAAAACAATAGAGATATAACACAGTTGGTAGACAAAGTACAAAGCAGAGCAAATATCCCTTTCTCAGCCTGTTCTGCCTCTTCTTACCCCCATCTCCTCCTCCCTTCCTTCAAAGCGCATAAACACTCACCCACTCTAAACCCACCAGACTTGATGCTTTATTTATCAGGGAGAAAAGATCCTGTGTTTCATCTTTCTTGTCTATGATTCCTACTACGTGGCCAATCACATTTACTACCTTTATTACTGAATGTGGTGTGTGTACGTGTGTGTGTGTATGAGGAGAGGGGGAGGATGCTGGAGAAGAAGTTGAGATTCCTCCAAACCTTAACCCAAGCGATGTCCTATCATACAAAAGATGTAACTCAGATCAGTGAGGGGACATCTGGGCCGGACAACGATTTCAGAAGGCACAGCAAGACCGGACCTACCTCTCAAGGAATGCAGACTTGAAGCTTATATTTCTTAGCACATATAAACTGGTTCTGAATGTGAGACTATGAGGTGTATGTTGTGGCTAAAAAACAAAAGTAGGCAAATGCTAGGGCAATCATCAGCTGGTGAGCCCCCTTGCATTTGTTCTTTAATAATATTTCTTGGATTGCAGGTTTTCAAGTGATATATAAGAATTAGTGTTTAGCTTTGCCTAAAACAATACTCATTCTGTTCACTTGGGTTTCATGTGTGCGAATATATGAACAGAGTAGTCACGTTCAACTGAAAAAGTAAATGAGGTACAACGGCAAATTGCAACATCCATTTCGGAAGCTATCCATAAGAAAGCCAGATTCAGAGTTTCTCTAGTTACACCTCAAGACGCAGCATCCCGCCCTCCACAGGCTCAAGATCTAGGGGCCTAGACAAAATGAGCCAGTGTGAAGCCATTCTAGAACAGGATACTCGGAATGATGAAGGATGGGGCGGGCTGGCTTCTTTAAAGGTTCAAAAGTTTCTAGTAGAGAAACTGTGTCTTAAAATGATGATTCCACTTGTTGGGAGGGATTAACTGAGTGAGTCAGGACTGTGCCGTCAGTCCCTTCGCAGGTTGTCCCTCTGAGACCTCTTTCCTGCCTGTCTTGATCTGTGATGCAAAAAGCCTGAGTAGAGGCTGATGCTCTGAACAGAGAAGGTACTCTGCTGCATTTTCCAGCAGGCTCTCACAGGCAGTAGAGGTTGACCAGAACAGGGAGTGTGTGAAGAGATAAGAGGCGGTGCTAAAGACTTAATTAACAGCTACCCTCTGAGAAACAGACAGAATACTTTACCCAACAGGCTTGAACAGGATTTCCACAGCAGCAGGGCTATGTTTTTTTGGGGGGAGGGATCATAGGTGGTATATTTGAAGAGCTTTTTTTAGCAGAGAAGGGAAAAGGGAAGACCATGATTTGTTAAGCAGAGATAATATACTCTTTTACAGCCAAGAGTCAGACTTTATTTTTCCTGAGGAAGATTCACCTGAGCTAACATCCAGTGCCAATCTTCCTCCTTTTTTGTATGCGAGCCACCACCAGAGCATGGTCACTAACAGACGAGTGATTTAGGTCTGCCCCAAGGAACCGAACCTGGGCCACTGAAATGCAGCATGCTGAACTTAATCACTAGGCCACTGGGGCTGGGCCATGAATCACATTTTTAGAATTAAAATGGACCACAGAAATAACTTTGTTTGTCACCTTCATTATTTCAATGATGAGCTTGAAGCCCAAAAGGAGACATATTTCACCTGAAGAAATCTCACCTTTCTTCTGACCTGAATAGGTACTTCTATTCTCCAGGTGAAGACAAACCAAGCCTACCGATAGGTTCTTGACAGGAAACCATCTCTACAGAGCTTGCCTTAGGCCCTAGTTTTCAATGATCCTTTAGCAAGGGACCATTTATAAACGAAACTCTGTTTTATCGCATTTCATGTGTCAGCCTGTTGTGGCCCCACCTATTCACACTGATTCAAGCTATGCACATAATGATAATAATGACAATGGTAGGGATTTACAGGCAGTGGCTTAAGGAAAAATATCAGGCTTTCCCCTGCAAACCCAACCCTTCTGATGATCCACTATGTGCAGAACATTCTCTGCACCACTATATACCCCCTCTCTGCTCCAAACAAACACTCCTTGAAAGCTTCCTGTACCTACCTAGCCTCCCATTAGCTCCAGTCTCTTGGAGTTTCTCTATCTTTTGTGGGCCCTGAGGTCCTAGACAAGTCTTACGGGGCTGTGCCTCATCTTGTTTATAGATTAATCTGCGTGGAAAATACTCTTCTGCATAACGTTTACTCAGTTTTTCTAATCCAAACCCCTTGATCAAATTCCCCCTGGCCTTCAACTCTCTTCAGCAAGTGGAATGCCCTTGCCATGTCCCTGTCTGAACTTGATTTCAGATGGCTTCCTGCCACCTCCACCCTCTCTGGGCCCCTTCCCATTAATGACTTTCCATTGTGAACAAGATAATACATTTAGGCCTGTGGCTTGTGCTCCATTGCTTGGGTCTCAGGTCTCCGCTCCCCTTCTGTCTGTGTGGCTGCCACATTAGCACCATAGCCACTTCCTAGAAGTGAGCGTTAACAATACATGTTTAAATTTCTGCAATTCTTGCCATTGTAAGTCAGGTGTGGGAGCCAAAGCAGAAAGCATAACTCAATGAAAACAGTGTTTTGAACAGCATTATGACCGGCAGGTAATTCATGATTCTATTAATTGTTTGTTCTTTCCTGCTCTGGGTGAGATATTAGCCACCATTCAGCCTTTAACTATAATAAACGGGCAGACAAGGTGACAGTGGAAACAGGTCCTTGATTAAAAATCCATGCCCTGCAAACCTGCAAATTAGATAATCAGAGTAGATGGGATAGAGTTTCTCAGCAAACGTACCATTGCCATGGATCTCTTGGCAAATAAACAGCCACAGGTCTAAATGATATGAGATAAGAGACGTTTGGAAAAGTACAAAAATATACCTTTAAGTGACAGTGATATTTGATAGCCATCTAACGGCTTAAAAACGGTATTAAGAATCCGGTCCTGAAGAATGCGCAACAGCTAGCGTGAGCGCTCCTTTTTGCCCCTTCCCTCCTTCTGCCCCTCCCTCCAGAACTGAGCAAGGTTTTAGCACCTTGTTGACAGAGCCAAGAAGTGAATGATCGACACTAATGGGATTTTTAATCTTCAACCTAATTAACTTTGTTAAAATTAAGGCTTACTAGGAAGAATCGGCACAAAGAAATTAATTAAAGCAACGGAATTTTTGCTGGATTTAGCAGCTGAGTACTGACTATAGCTAGAACACACAGAGACAGACACTTTAAATTCATCTCCATTTTTTTCTCCTGTGCTTTGGTGTTTCCATTTTCAACAGAGCCTGTGTTCGCAAAGCTGTGAGTACCCACCTTTGTCATTGGCACAGGACACGTTATGCTATCAAAGAGACTTCCTTGTGTGTCAACACCATATACCCTGGACCTTGATGGACCTGGTTTGCCTGGAGCCTGACAAGGTGCCTGGCATACTGCAAGTGTTTGATACATGGTTGTTGAAAGAATGAATGCATGAATAAGTAGTTATAACTTTAAAAAACTGGTGATAATAAGCAATGGCGTTGATTCCCCAGATTATTTTCCTTACCTTGGGGCTATTACATGAAAAGATACAAAGATAAAGTGAATTGGGCACTTTCTTTCTGGCAGAAACTAAGCAAGTAACGTTTACAACATTATGTAGTACGCAGAAGAATCTTTCATGGTGACCTAGCTCTGAGCAGACTCACTACCAGTTAAAACTCACGTATACCTGAAGTGCTATTAACGAAAAATAAAGCAATACCTTTGTTTTGGATCATAGAAAAATGGAATATTTTTGATGAGTCAGTTTCATATAGCTGTAACCGTTACAATATGTTCAGGATAGCAATATCGGTAAATTTTATCACAAATTTCCCTGACTCAACATCATTACACAATGATCATAATTTAAAGATTATTTTTTATGACTGGAGGTCTTAACCATGAATAGCAAGTATTAGATGATGTTCTGGACAACAATGATAGCTTCAGTCCGCTGAGTTTCATAGGGCTACTTGTCTGTATTCTTTTTGATTTCTTTAAATTTGGCGGTTTGGACCACTTTATCTGTATCTTCACTCCAAACTCTGGGACAAAGCGTATCTCTAAGTAAGTAAGTAAGATCAGTGATTCATGAAGTCATGACAGTGGTTTTGCTTTTGCCTAACTGTCATGCTTTAACAAGTTTTTTAAAAAACTAAAGTATCTGCAGCCTATCACCCACAACCGACTGGGCACTGGACACAATGAATAAAACACAGTCTCTCCTCTGGAAGACCTGAAGCTGATATGGGAAGGTGACAACAAATCAAACTGCTATACAATGTAGCAGTTGTCCTGCAGGCATCCATTGATGGCCATGGGGTGAAGAGAAGACAGCAGGGACCCACATGGGGTAGGGAGGGGTTTGGGGAAGGCATCACAGGGCAATGGTGCCTTGGAGGGTAAGCAGAATTTTAGCAGATGGAATAGAAGGATGAAGAGAAGGAATCAGCACAAACCAAGACAGGGCAGGAACTGGTTGGGGGTGGGCGGAGAAGGGAGGATAGGGTAGAGAGGCAGTCCAGTGTCTGGAAACCAGCTAGAAAGATCTGGACCAGACTGGAAGTGTAAAGTCATCAAAGGTTTTTTATTAGGTGCAAGATGGAGTATTTAAAAAATACCTCTGGCACAACTGTGAAAAATGGGCAAGAGTGAAGAAAGACTTGAGAAGCCCAGAGAAAGCCCCAGAAGCCCTCTACCAGGTCACTTCAGTGAAACAGCACATGGGAGCAGGAGACGGCAAGCAGGCAGGTGCTTTCATTGTCCTTTGCCTCAGTTAGTTGGCATTTCCCAGGGCTCTGAGTTGGTTAAAGCAATATTGTACCCCACCCCTACCTACAGACCTACCGGAAGAAATCTACACAAACATACCTTTACTTATCAATTTGCTACTCCTCAACTGCTGACCACCAAAGCCAAGGAAACAGGTTGTATCCTGACGAAGCTGGGCCAGCAAACATGCCAGGGAGGCATGGACAAAGGCAAAAGGTGAGCTGAGCAGACTAGCAGCATAAGATAGAAAGATCAGTGGCAGTAAAGGCAAAGAAGGGCAGGTTAGCACAGCATGTCCAGGCAGACAAGTTACAAAGTCTAGAATGTCAAGTAAGCCAAGGAGTTGTACCAGGGTAGAGTAATAGCAGAGAGCCATACTCTGGGAACACATGGGTCAGAGCAGTCAAATGGTCCCACAAACAGAGATTAGGGTCTAGACAGGAGTCTGGGTAAGGGCCAGTGGGCACCCCTAAGGTCTGCCTGAGGAAAACCCTGGATTTATGTTCAGGTAGGCCTGGGTCCACAGGTGGAAGGAGGTAGTCCAGTGCAGTAGCAGACCAAGGGCAGAACAGTGGGAGGGGCTCCCCCAGGATGCAGGCAATAAGGAGGGCACTCTGCAGAGAATTGAAAACCAATGGCAAGACCACTAAAAGTCTGTTTGCACTTACTTATCACCATGAGCCACCAATTCTAAACAATGTTCATGATAAAATACTCCTCATTCTAAAAAGACTGTTGTTGATCTAAATTCTAAGCGATTGTTGGCTTATGCATATTAGCAAATTCTTCTTACATTTCCCTTCATGAACATGGTATTCTGATGAAAGTGAAATTAGAAAAACTACCAGTCATACAGTTGCCCCTCCTGACACACCCAGATTCAGCTACATGCATCTTTCAAGAGTAAGTTCTTAACTATTCAAAAAGACATAATGAATGTAATGTAATTCATGTCTCCTAACCTCGTGGTTCTCCCTAGTCCTTCACTTGAACAGTAGATCCTAAATAAATACGCGAGCACAGTGATCGTATGGGGAAGAAACAGAACCGGTGTTACAATTCTGTCATTCTATGTAACCCTCTGGAATTTTTATTTATGCTTAAAATTTTAAACAATGAAACAATGCAAACCACAAGACGTAATATTTTTGTCTGCTAAATGCAAATTTTAGTTAATACATGAAGTATTTTACTGATTTTGAATAATATCTATTAAATTGAAATTTCTTCTTTATTAATTTAAAAAACTAAAATATTAACAAAATACTTATTACCGATTGTTACATAATTTATCATTAAACGATACGATCATATAGAAGAAGGGATATTAAAAATCCTCTCTGGTGTAAAATACACTAGATACCACATTGGAACAGAAGTGGTTGAAATGGGGAGTGAAAGCAAGAAGTGAGAGCAGGGTAGTTCCTGACGGGACACAGCTGAAATTTCCAGGCATAATCTCAGGGTCTCCACGATATTCTGTACCCAGGTCTTGACTAAAGGCAGATACATTTTTCCTGCAGAGACTTACAAGAAAAATGACATTTTTTACACAGCTTCAAAGCCAACCCTTAGAGGGCTGTGACATTTTGTATCTTCTGCATGACGGGGTGATGCATCACAAGGAGATCTCTAATTTGGCCAGAATCACTCAGCATATGAAGGGTAACTGGGAGCCCCTGGAGGGCAGGCACTGTGGGTCTCATTTCTCAATCACCCAGTCCTATCACTGTACATGGAACAGCTCAAGTGCTCTAAGTGTCCACAGAATGAATATACAAATGAATAGCTTTCAAACAAAACGAAGGTCTTCTAGCAAGAGAATTCATGTCTTTCTTAAAATTTATCCAGTTAGTCTATTGCTTGTCTTCAGTTTTACATGAATTGTTTTCTCAACTATTCATTAATAAATATTTATTGCTAACTACTTTACGGGAGCACTACTTTAAGCATTGGGAACACAATAATTGAAGACGCACAGCAGTTAGTTTCGTGAATAAAGTGCTTCTCGATTGCTGAATAACATGATATAACATCGTGCGCATGACACACTCACGTGCACCTGCCTGTACTTGCTCAAGTAACCTGGCCAACCATTCAGGAAATATGGACTAAATGGAATTCTCCTTCAAATCACACTGAGGGACATGGGTTTTACACAGTGTGAGACCATTCAGTGCAAAAACTTCGAAGAACCTCTTCAGAGATTTATGATTCAATTGAAATTTTGCCCTACTAATTATAAGGGACAGTCAATTGGGTTTGGACTCAGGGCTTACACTCTCTCATTAAATTTACCACCTGGCATGTAGTAGACCCTCAATAAATATTTATTAAATGAATTAATCATACAATACCCATAATGGCTCATTTGTGATATATTAATAATATATAAAATTCTCAGTAATATATTCTCTATTGCAACTTGATTTCTCTTACACTCTTAATTCAGTCTTAACTGGTCGTTCACTCCCATTTTCTTTTACTAGTTCACTGCATTAAAACATTGCTTTCTTCCCCCAAGCCTGTGATTTAAATATGCTAGCAGAAATTCCTATTAATTCCATTCCAAGTATTTGCACAGAACTGATCCACCATAGCCGTCTGCTAATGATGCATCTGTCATTTTATTGACACCCACAAACAGCTTTATTCTCTTTTCTAATTAAGAGACAAAACTGGTATTGTCAGCTGATGGAACGGACATTCGGGGGCTTTTGTTCTAATGTAAAAGGCAGCACATTATGATGCTAAAACAAAAACTCAGGAATGTTAACAGAAAAGCCCAGTAGACAAAATATATTTACATGTACGATTTGAATTAAGCTTGTTATAAGCCTGATACACATACAATATTTTGAATTACAGGGAAAAAAATACGCTCATGGCAAAATATATTTGAAACAAAAAGTGGTGCTTTCTTCCCTAACTGGCCATTAAAATTCAGAACAAAGCAGTCTCATGTGTTCACCGGACAATCAAAAATCCTAAGAAAAAACTAAACCTTTTAAAGGTGACCAAAATGATATGTTGGAATACACGTTGTCATAGAGGTATTAGTGACGTTCAAATAACTGCTAAATAAGAACTAAAAGTTCTTACAGAAAAACCATAGTAATTAGGTAAATAGCACATTTTTAAGGGCTAAAAAAAGCAATGACTTCCTGATGATTATATTAGCCAAGTGCCAGAGAAATGACAATTACACACAAGTACAGGACTAACAGCTCACCAGAACGTTCTCAAGCAACTGAGGAGGACAAGCCGTAAAACCCTATCACCACCACATTAAAAATCTAATCTAAAATCATTGCATGTCAGAAAATTAAGGATTCATCAAAATATTCCCAAAGGTTATGTGCTGAAAGGAATGCATAAGAAGGAACCACACTCCTTGAGTTCTTTACATAGAAACGCAATGTAGGATCTACATTTTAAAATAAACTAAATATAAAATCTGGTCTGCCAGATGAGATCATTGTTATAAAGCCGTCAGCATACATTTTGGCACAGTGTTTAATAATGTTAGCTGTTCTTATTTCTGTTATTATTGTCATGTCAGAATCAGCTCAGTGCCTTTCGTGGTTCCCTCCCAAGGTTTAAAGGAACCCTAGAAGGATTTCTTGTGGCTAAGCCATAATTCCAGCTAATTCTGTTTCTACCCTCCTTTCCGGATATTTTTGCTCTGGTTTGGCACTCTAGTTCCAAGCTTTTGTCTTTTATCTAAATTCCCCCTCTCTGCCTAAACGCTTAGGTCTGATGCTCTGACCTGTAGAATCTGCTTTTATTGCTCATTTCACCCTGACTTTGTCTTTCATATCACTCTCAGTATCGGGGACCAGGGCCAAAACCAGCAAACAGGTAGCCCAGGTCTGTGCTCAAATTCCTGCACATTGAGAAGCAGAGTTTAGATAAGTTACAAGGGAATATCTTTCATTAGGCCTGCTGTCTGCATGCACCCATGTTAAGAGTTCACCAATTGCCCTGCCCTAACCTGAAGAGTCAGACCTTGGTCCTTTGCTTACAGGAGCTTATAGGGTTCTCGTGGTCACTAGTCTAGCAGATTTATTTAGCATCAATTCTTTATCCCAAGAACAGTCATTAAAACAAAGAAAGTATCTATCTTGACTAAAAAAACAAAACAACCTTCTGTGACAACAAAACCAACTTATAAGTTACAAATAAAATACTGGCTCATCTGTTATGATGCAGTG
Organism: Equus caballus; assembly: GCF_041296265.1. Classification (NCBI taxonomy): domain Eukaryota; kingdom Metazoa; phylum Chordata; class Mammalia; order Perissodactyla; family Equidae; genus Equus; species Equus caballus. The sequence continues at coordinate 20,245,351 of NC_091692.1, read as the reverse complement.
GGTACTCATGGGATCCAATAGCCACTCTTCCTACCGTCCTTAAGGGAGGGGCCATGTGCAGTATGACCCAGTGCTGGTTTCAGTTGATTGCTCCAGGGTGGGCATCTCACCCACGCTGAGCCAAGCTGAGGATTTTTCTGGAATTTTTGGATAAGCCAAGAGGTGGGGTACATGTGGTGACAGAACAAGGCAAAACAATGTCTATAGTCAGTATGTGGTCACATACCTGCTGCTGTGGATGATGATGCTACACAAAGAGAAATAAAAATAGTGCTTTGAGGTAGAGAACATACAGTGATAACCAGGTCTGTGTGCCAAGGTAGCTGATGTTTCAGAAAGGACCTTTTTCATATGTGATGAGTCCTGTATAGGCCTTTCATATCGCAAGAAATCAGAACTCAGAACTGGAGGAAACTGCTTTTGTTAACAGCAATGTCATATATATGCAAGGCCATTATATACATGGGTGTGTGTGTGTATACCTATATATCTATATCTATATCTATCTATAGAAAGAGAGTCAGAGAGAGAGAGAGAAGCAAAAAGATTGTGGTGCCAGTTTCTGAAAAGCAAGACAGCATGATAGCCATTGGGCAAGAGACTCTTAAGAATGTATTTGGTTGCATCTCTTTGACAGTCCTTGTATGTGTTGAGTTTCTAGGGGACAGGAAAGGTACAGAGTTGATGATTCATAGACCTCTAAAACTTTCATAAACTTTGTTGAAATTCAACTTCATTACAATAGTCAAACTAGAATGCCTATTTTTCCACATTCACTCATTCATTCAACAGCCAGTTTGAAGGATAGAGTTGACTCAAAACAGTCTTTACCTCGAGAGCGCTTAGCGACTTCTTGTAGAAGTCGAGAGACACGGATTTCTATCATCACGTCATTGGCCGGTGAGTAGGGCTGATGAACAGGGAACAAAGAGGAAGCCCTTTGTAAAAGGAAGACCCCTGAGTCTATAGCTCCATGCCTTAACCCTAAGCAAACATCTGTAACTTTGACCACCTCAGGTGGCTCCATGAGCCCCACAAACGAAGCAAGGGTCCCTCCCTGGGATTTGTGCTATGCAGATAGATGGAAACAACCTTTAAAAATATTTTCTTATTCATGAAAATATTTTCTGTTGCTATCAGTTAAATATGATTCTTCAAAAAAAGCATTTTGGGCAAAAGGCTCAACTCAGTGAAGGCTGGCAGAGATGGTTCAGTTTTTAATAGAAATTATCATGTGTTTTTCAACATTTTTTTTCTTGCTTTCTAATTTCTAATTCTATTTTTAAAATTTTTATGTTAAAAGGAACAGAAACCCATTTTTCTTTGACTTTTTTTTTCAGGTATAGAAGATTTTATTCTCTACTAGGAAAACCAATTCTTCTTTTCCCAGCCATTCTGTGCCTTTCTCCTTTAAACGTTTTCTTCATCACACATTCATTTTTGTCTCCAATGATGTACATGCCGATTTTAGTGTGTCTAGCCAGTTGAGGCTTCCTTTCAAATACATTCCGATTTTCCTGATCTGTTTGTTTCAGCTGTTCCCACTGATAAGCTGGAGTAGTCCCCAGTCTTCTTATCGAAGGGAAATGTGACAGTTCTGACCAACCCAGGCCTGCAACTAGAGGAGGAAAGTCCCAAAATTCCTACTTTATTTAAATTAAAAATATTAAATCAGGGGCCGGCCCAGTGGCACAGCGGTTAAGTTTGCACACTCTGCTTTAGCAGCCCAGGGTTCACAGGTTCGGATCCTGGATGCCGAAGCTAGCACTGCTGGTCAAACCACCCTGTGGTGGGATCCCACATAAAATGGAGGAAGATTGGCACAGATGTTAGCTCAGGGACAATCTTCCTCACCAAAAAAAAAAATAAATAAATCAAACTTAGGTGTTTTGCAGCACTGGGGCATTTTTCATTTAGAAAATAGAAGTTCCTATGATTTATAAGAATTCACAATAAACCACTGCATGGGCCCCTCAAAAATTAAAGAAAGTTGGTGACAGCTGCCAGTGATACAAATTTCCAATACTTTAGCCAGAAATATGGTTCCAGTGAAGTAGATTGAAAAACAATAAAAAGACTCAGATGATCTTGACCATTATATGCTTTTACTTTTCATTAGATTTTAAAGCGGAATTTAAAATTTAAAGCAACATTTCACAATGCTATGTTATATTTGTGAGAAAGTGAGGTTTTCTTAAGCATCCTCCCTCCCATTCCCACATCCATGTGAATCTCAGTATGCAGCGCCCGCCTGCCATCTTAAACTCTCTACTGCTGCAACCAACACTGCCCAGGCCTACTCTACCATAACTGGTTCCCTTCCAAAACTACCTTCCTTGTTGACCCAGATGTCACCCAACACCCACCCCACCAAAAAAAAAAAAAAAAACCACAGTGCAAATTATTTCAATTATATTTAGAGGAAAAAAGCAAAGTGATCAGGGTTAATATGACCCTTAAATATATTTTTAAAAATGTTTGTGGACACCATGATTAGACAGTAAAAAAGTGCTGAAAAAATTTCCAATAACTTGGGAAAGAAACTCTTACTCTTCCCTTTTATACATTATTTTCTAGTGGGAAATGTAATCAGAACTTTAACATTATTTCACATTCTCCGGGCCTGTTTCCTCATTCAATCAGTTATTCATTCCATAAACATCCACTGAGCACATGTCTTCTATGTGCCATACACCATAATTGGCATGTAGAGGAGGAGAAGCTGAAATGACAGGGGTGCTCCTTTTGCAGTAGCCAGCCTCCAAGTTGGCCCCCAAAGATCTTTACCTCCTGATAGTCACACCCTTGTTTAGTCCCTTCCCACATTGGATTAGGATGCGTTTATGTGACAAACATACAACAAAAGTGAAGGTATGCCACTTCCAAGACTAGGTTATAAAAGGCTGTGGGTTCTGTCTTGGGTTTTCTCTCTTTCTTGGACCACTTTTCTGGGGAAGCGAGCTGCTGTGTTGCAAAGGCCTGCACAGTGAGCAGCTAAATTCTCTGGCCAACAGCCAGTGACGAACTGAGGCCTGCTAACAATTATGTGAGCGGATTCTTCAACCCCAGTCAAATCTTGAGATGGCAGAAGCCCCAGTCAATATTGTGACGGCCACCTTAAGAGAGACCCTGAGCCAGAACTAGCTAGCTAAGCCACTCACAGATCCCCAACCCTCAGAATCTAAGAGTATAAATGTTGTTTTGAGCTGCTACAGCTATGGGGGGGAGGGCCAATAGAGAACTGATATGGGTTTGGAATAGATGCTCCAGTATATAATATGGTGAACTCAGTTGCAACCAAAACAGAAGCTCAGAATGAGCAAGTTGTTAAGTTATTGTGATGGTTAACTTTATGTGTCAACTTGGCTCAGCTAACGTGCGCAATTGCTTGGTGAAACACTTATCTAGATGTTGGTGTTTAGGTATTTGTGGATGTGACTAACATTTAATAAACTGATTTTAAGTAAAGCAGATTACCCTCCATAATGTGGGTGGGCCTCATCCAATCAGTTAAAGGCCTTAATATAAAAACTGGAGTTTCCTGAGGAAGAAGCAATTCTTCCTTAAAACTGCAAGATAGAAACTGTCTGAGTTTCCTGCCTGCAGACCTGCTCTACCTGCTCTGTGGATTTTGGATTCAAGATTGCAACATCAATTCTTATAGCCCTGCAAATGTCAGACTTGCCAGCCCTACAACTGCATAAGCCAATTCCTTAAAATCTCTTTGTCTTAGAGATAAATATCTACCTAGTGGTTCTGTTTCTCTGGAGAACCCTCAATAACACAGGTATTAAGAGAAAACCCAGTTAAGTCCATATTGGAGTAGCAGGGGAAAGCTTTCCACAGAACATACCATCTGAGCTGTGCATTTAAGGATGAGTAAACTTCTATTAGGGAATGAAAGGGAAGAAATGATGGGCCAAACAGATGGGATGGCAGAAGCAGCTCAACACTGCCAGATTGATAGAGTAGAGTTTGTCTGGGATTGGGGGTGGAGGGTTGTGGAAGATGAAGCTAGAGAAGAGGTGGGATGAGCCAGGTTGTGAAGCATCTGGAATGCAAAGCTAAGCAGATAAGACTCATCCTATAGAGAAAAGTGAGCAAGCAGACATGTTTTAAAGCAGGGGATCTAACGAAAAGGCACCAATGATTTTTTACTGCCAGCAACACAGATTTGTAGAGTTGCCCATTTCTGACTTCAGATAATATTTCCTCCATTCCTCACTTCAACCACTCAGAGCCTGAGGAGACTTATATCAGAGACCAGCTTATGCCTCACCTACTTCTCTTGAAACCCTCTTTTCATCCTGCTGCTTCGTTTAGCTCCTACTTCACTGGCTGCTTTTTCTCAGTCTCCTTTCCTGCATCTCCCACCTCCTGGGTGTCTCTGAACAGGAGCACCTCAGAGCTCAGCTTTCAGATCTCTGCTCTTCTCTCCACATGCTCTAGCTTGGTGTCTTGGCCACTTCCATGGGTCTTGATACCACCAATATACTGAAAACGCTGAAGTCTGAATCTCCAGCCTGGACGTCTTCCCTTAATGCCAGACTCCTAATTCTACAGCCTATTCAACATCTCTACTCAGAGACCTAATAGCATCTTAAATTTGACCTATTCAAAATGAACTCTCAATTCTTCTACCAAGAATGCTCTCCCTCAGTGTTCCATACTCAACACACAGCAGGCCCATACACCTTGTAGCTCAGACCAAGAAACTTAGATTTGACCTTGACTCCTAGCTTTCTCTCACAACCACATGGACCATCAGCAAATCATTTAGTCCTCCCTTGAAAATATTTACCAAATCCAAGTCATGTTTCATCCTACTCCAGACCATCAACACTCCTTTCCTGCACCATTGCAACCATCATGCAGGGAATGCAACCATTGCAACAGCTTGTCTCTGCTCTAATGCTTGCCTCACAACAGTCTCTTCTCCAGATATCAGTTCTTTAAAAACACCTTCCTTTCTGTTCTTGGAGCTTGCCAATCAAGCTCCAATCTCAGGGCCTTTGCACCTGCAGTTTCTTCAGTCTGGAATGCTCTTCTTCTGGACACCTTTATGGTTCACTTCGTTCCCATTGCTGTGCAAATGCCACTTACTCAGAAAAGCCTCCTCTGACTCCTTACCTAAACACTCCTTCCACTATCCCACTACTCTCTCTCTCCTTATCACGTGTTACTTTTTTTTAATACCACCTCATAGATAATAGGTCTTTCCAATTACAGGATATGATCTCTCTTGTCCACTAGAAGAGAAACCCCATAAAGGCAGGGGCTGTGCTCAATTTCTTCACTGGTGCTTACTCAGTGCCTAGAATGGTGGCTGGCACAGGGTAGGCATTCAACAAATATTTGTTAAATGAATGCATGATTGGGCTTACATACTCCTCATCCCAAATACTATATGTGAGTGAGACAACATAGCAGAAGTGGAACAGCAAAGCATGGTAGTTTAAGACAGGTGGTCCAGAGCCATATTGGCTTACTAGCTGTGTGGTGTTGAGCAAGTTACTTGATCTCTTTGTGTCTCAGCTTCCTCATCTGTAAAATGGGGATGATAATAATATCTATCAGTTGTAATGAGGATTAAATGAGTTGATACTTTTAAAGTGCTTACAATAATGATTCATACATAAGAAATGCTAACTAAGGTTTTGTTAAAGAATTAAATAAACCAATAGATTCTCTAAGCATCAGAAATAATGCTAAAATACAATTTATTACAAAATTCAGGCAAAATAAAGAGATTTATTTTTAAAAATATGTAAAGTCATAATCAAAGCATTCAAAGATTTCTTCAGAGATGATCTCACTCAAAAGTACCTACGAGTGCCATCTTCCCAAGCAATTACCAGCAGGTACATAGAAGGTGCTCAATAAATGTTTCGTGATGGTTTGAATTAAAGTCTGCCTCAATTTTTGTGCCCTGAATAATTCAGAAATGCATAATAATACCAAACAAAATTACTCCTAAACCTTTCTCTAAAGAAGACATACAAATGACCAATAAGCACAAGAAAAGATGCTTGACATCACTGGTCATTAGAGAAAATGAGATATCACTTCACACCCACTAAGATGGCTATAAAATGCTGCAGTCACTGTTGGAAATAGTCTGGAAGATCTTCAAAAAGTTAAACAGAGAATTATCATATGGCCCAGTAATTCCATTCCTAGGTATATACCCAAGAGAAATAAAAACATACATCCACACAAAAACTTGCACACAATTGTTCATATCAGCATTGTTCATAATAGCCAAAAAGTGGAAGCAAGCTAAATGTTCATCAATGAATGGATAAACAAAGGAGGTATATCTACACAATGGAATACTCCTCCGCCATAAAAAGGAATGAAGTCCAGATACACGCTATAAAATAGATGGATCTTGAAAACATTATGCTAAGTGAAAGAAGCCAGACACCAAAGGTCACATATCACATGATTCAATTTATATGAAATGTCCAGAATAGGCAAGTCCATAGAGATAGAAAGTAGATTAATGATTACCTAGGAATGAGGGGAGGGAGAAATGGGGAGTAACTGCTAACAGGATATTTTTGAGAGTAATGAAAATGTTCCAGAATTAGACAGTAGTGATGGTTGCACAGCTTTGTGAATATACTAAAAAATGATTAAATGTACACTTTTAAAAGGTGAATTACATAGTGTGTGAATTATATCTCAATTAAAAAAATAAACACAAAAAAAATCCCCCAAATTTAATAGCATCTAAAAGAATGTGGCATATAACAGATGCTCAAGAAATGTAAATTTTTCTTTAAAAAAATTACTCCTTGGATAATTCAAAATTTCTCCAAGTATTTTTCAAGTGTGCATTACTCTGTATAGCTGGGAAAACAGCTCCACCTGCTTTCAACACTGTGAAAGGAGTAATAAATAATAAAAGCCTTGCTCACTCGTTGAAGGTCTTTTTTCTAGATAAAACCTTACACTCCAGTGGATTGACCTAAGGTTGTCTGCAAGAGCCTCCTAGTATGAGGCGTCTGGCTAACTAACGCTGCTAGCATTGGGAATGCAGACACGGCATGCTGGTTCAACGGGAGTAATAACATCCTACAAGTCACTTTTCCCTTCCCAGCCATCTCCTGGGTTTGCAGAGTTCTCTCATCTTATACCACAATACAGACAAATACATTTAGTACCAAATAACAACACTTAACCATTGTTCCCCATGCTCTCAGCTCTTGTCGTCAGCAGAAAACTCATTTCCCGGCTCAGTGAGAGCCATGGTGATAATACAGGTGTCTGCACATAAACCCTAAATTCGAGCTGGATCATGGTACCTGTGACAGTCCTGCAGCAATTCCCCCAAGAGCACTTCTCCCCTTCTGTCTCCATCACCTCCCCTAGGAAAGCTTTAGAGACTTGGTGGCTGAAGTGGCTACAATTAACATGTTAAAAAGCTTTTAAAACTAGCTTTCTGCGAAGCTTTTCCATTTTCTAGGCCCCTTCTTCCTCTTTCTTTCCTCCCTCCCTTCTTTTTTTAAAAAAATTCACCTTCTTATTTAGCAGTAAATATTTATTACATATAGACTATGTGCTAGAGAGCACGCTAGATGTTGAGGACACGTTGAATGAAAAAAGACACACCCACGAGGAATTTGCACTTCACTTTAAAATGTGCCCCTCCCAGTCAACTTCCATGAGTCCACATTTTGCCAAAGTGCCAGTTTCTGGGGTTCTGTTTTTCTAGCACTGGGTACAAAAAACCTGCTGATTTAAAAATAAATTCTGAGATGTGTGTCACTAAGTTTAAGCAGTCTTTCATTTCTAACCTAGAGTTAAACTGGTTTCATAAAATAGCTGTGTATACTTTTTTTACCTTTAAAAATATTCTTATTTATTTCTAAATATATTACATACTTTTTGAAATAAATTATTTAAAATACGTATGAACAACAAACTTTAAAATATAAGCTATATTTGGGGCCAGCCCAGTGGCGTAGTGGTTAAGTTCCCGTGCTCCACTTCGGTGGCCTGGAGTTAGTGGGTTTGGATCCCGGGGCTGGACCTACACACTGCTCATCAAGCCATGCTGTGGTGACGTCCCACATACAAAATAGAGGAAGACTGGGACAGACGTTAGCTCAGGGCCAATCTTCCTCACCAAAAAAAAAAAAAAAAAAGTTATATTCACAATGTCCTACTGGAACTCATTATTTAAAGAAATGAGGTGAATATTTATATAAATTCAAAATACTCATAACTGAATGGTAAATTCAATTTTATTTCTAGGCTTTCCTTAAAGAGGAGAGGGGGCATATTAATAACTGAATTCCTTCACAATGCACCCACACATACAACCCCTACTTTATTGGTCGAATCATGAGGACCTGTCTTATATACTGACACGTGCAGACACACAGCCAAAGACAGTATCACCCCCTAAGTCATGAAAAGCATAATACATTCCCTCTTCTGCACTATTATTTATTAATCAAATCAGTCCATGTTTGAAATATCTATTGTCTCTATTGATTATACACAACCCCTCACCGGCTAATAGTCTAGAAAAAAAAAAATTTGATTCTGAGTTTCAATGGGCATCTCCACTCTTGGAAAATGCTTCAGAGAAATTGCAGCTGTGTGATCACTCTGTTAAAATATATATTCCCTTTATAAGTAAGGAGAAATACATCTTGATGTAATACTCTTTTTTTCTAATCCTAAAAGAAAGTTCCAACACTACATATTCTTTAAAATAAAACAAACTATTTGATGCCGTTACGTTTCCCATGTTTATGATAAAACACGGTATTTAAAAAGTAATGAACAAACTCAGACATTGTATATTTTGGGGGAATATAGAGCTACTCTTACTTGCAGCCTACTTTGAAGTTAAGAAACTCTAAGACTCTTGTAATTTGTAATTGTCTTTTTCTGCTTAGAAAATGCCGGTTAAACACCTCCCCCTAAAAAAACCAACTTGTATTATTCTCTTGCAAATTTGAAGGAATAACACGCATTTTCAATAGCATATATATGTTGAGCTGTGGCTGAAGAGCTATTTGAGGCTTGTTCTGCTCAAAAAAGAACATATAAAACAAATTTTGGAAATTGAAGAGATTTTTCAAGGCAAGCTTATGCTTCTCCTTTAGCTGGAACTACTTCTCCTGTTTGCTCCACCGTGGGATGTGGATACAAATATCCCCAGGCATTCACTTTCTGCCAGGACATTTTTTTGGTTTAAACATGCACATAAGCAATTAGTTTTATGCCTTCCAGTAAGAAATGGAACTAAATACGCACGGTATGAGGGCACTGCACATGTGTCACTGTGCACAGAATTCACCGCTCCGTCCCCCCTCCTGGTGTTATGAACAGGCCTGGGATGGAGCAGCTTCTGGAGTGAATGCTGTTCAGGGCTGGGAGTGGAGGCAGTCTAACAGTTTAACGATAGTCCAAAGAGTCATATAAATAGTTTAAATATTATTTAAACATTCCACATCAACATCCATAGCCCCTAAAACATCTCAAGAAGACTAAAATTGACATAAACATTTATCAAAGTTGTATTCTTTACCAAAGACTACACATTTCCTCATTTATCAATACAAATTCAACCCCTGAACAGGTGGTAGAGTGGAGGAAGTTAAGTTGGTTTAGTGACCACAGCAGAAAATGACTTATCAGCTCTCCCAAAGGCTCTGAAATAAAAGACAGGAGAAGCCAAATGGATATCCACCTCCTCCTATTTTAAGTGGACTGCTGTCCACTGTCAAAGGTTACAGATCACCAGAAAAGCAGAGATCCCACTGGCACATGCATCCAACACAGGTACTAACAGGCAGTGGTACAAAGATATGGCTGTGATGGCATCTGGGGTGGGGGATGGGGGTGGCTAGAGGTGGAATGTGGATGGCAAAGTCCTTTTCAAGTCTGCACACAATAGGCTTGTTTCTGCTCACCGCTAACTCCCAGGTGCCTGAGACATGGTAGATACATAAAGGAATACATTCAACAAAATGGTAATGGCACAAAAATTACCTTCCACTTCAATGCAGCCTGAATAACTAACAAATCTGCCTCTAGCACCACTTGGGATCGTCAAAGCATTAATGCTGGACAGGCAGTCATTGCTCCCTCAGTCTAGCCTCCTCCAGCTGCAGGGGAAGGAAGTGACTGTTGCACTAAGGGGCAGGGCCAGAGCAAGCTTCCTGCCTCACAACTCTTAGGTCAGAGCGCCTTCCTCACCCACGACTCAACACCGACTACACTTATCACAGAGTTATTGGGAACACCCAAAGGGCAGTACTTGCTGACATACCTCAAATGTGTTTACACTGAAAGGTGTGGAGTGCAGATATCTAGATTCTATCTCAAGGAATTACAATCAGGCATCATTGACCTAGTGTCCGAGGGCTGCAAAACATTATTAGAAAAGAAACTCACATAAATGAAGAGAAATGATCACGGAAATGAATACCAATACACTGACAATAGGTATCCGCCCAAAATAGCCCCAAGACTGTCAACCTTCCATTGCTTCTGACTTCATTCTCATGAAGCAGCCTCTAGAAGACCAAAATGACCTCCAGTTACCTCTATGTAAGTAAGAGGATGCCCTGATTAGGATACACAAGTCTTTATGTCTCTGAAAGAATCCATCCCCAGTTGTAAATTAATAAATGGGCCTTCTCATTTGCCCACGTCTCTTATGAGACTGAAAGTGTGCACCAGCCTACGAGAGGATGGTTAGTCTGTATTCACTGACCAAATCAGATGTGTGGACTACAGAGCAGAGAATCAGGCCCTGGAGAAAAGGGATGGAACAAGGACCGCACTCTGGGCTGCCAGACATTTCCCTCAACATCATTAGCTCAGCCCTCTCTAAGAGCTACAGCAACTAGCCAGAGATATTCAAAGAATGTCTCAGTGGAGCAAAAAGAGAGTTGAAGCTGGGTCGCAGTTATAATGTGTAAGGGTAAAAAATAAACTCAGGATGGTTTTCTACAACTGTCTCTGACTTTTACTTTTCATACTGCACATAACTTCAAAAACAGCAGAAGGGGGAAAAAAGTGTCCTGAAGCCATTACCATATGCTGTATTATAATCACCTCTATTTTGCACAAAAGCAGAGAACCAGGCACTGGACCTGGTTCATGATAGGTGTTCAATAAATATATCAATAGATAGGTGGATGGATGGATGAATGAATGAGGTTTCATAATGCTTCTAACCTGTTCTCAAGCCACAGTGGCTCTTCCAGGGGCTAAGGCAGACCTTTCCAGTTTACTAGGGTGAAGAGTACTTTCCATTTTTCATTTCCAGAACTTCATATTTAGATTCAAATTGTTCCGAACCATCTCCCCAGAGACTGAAGAAGCTGATCAGGCCTAGCTGCTGCCAAGTGTCACAGCCTTGAGACCACCTGCTTTTTATGCTCTCAGGGCAACGACCTTGTGTTCTTATTTACAACCACTCTTCTCCAAAGGAAGCCCCATTATGACCATTTGTGGAGCATAACCAGGATGATAAAGTATTGTCATGCAGAAACCTGAGGCCTGGCTACCGCTAGATGGAGACAGCTGAGTGTCAAGGGCTTGCACATGTGTGTATGTATGTATGTGTGTGTGCACAGGCGTGTGTGTGTCAGCACTGAGCCTTCAGAGGCAGGATTCCTTCTTATCCACACCTGCAAGCTCAGCTCCATAGCAATGCTTAGCATCACCGGGTAAGTGAGGCAATCTGGAGATGGTACTTAAATGATTCTTTCCTCTACCTTTTAAAACAAGAATCAAAATAGTTATATACCTAAAGTTATGGGAGGACTGGGGGTACAGTGAGAAAGAACCAGAAAATATACATGGAATGGGTAACAATGAATTTAAAATGTATATTTCAAGAGAGTTTGAGAAAATAAATGTTTGATTACGAAAAATGAATAATGCCACACACATAGATACATACAGGCAGTTATACATATGTACACATATGTGTGTGTGTATGTAACATGCCTGACAGTTCCCAAAGCCTGTTGACTAGCTGACCTGGTCTCCCAGTAATCCTGTGAGGAAGACAGAGAGCTAACAGTCTTCCCACCTTAAGAAGAGAAAACTGAGGTCCAAAGTGATTTGCTGAAGGCCAGACGGCTAGTATGTAGTGACAAGATGATAACTGGGTCTCTTGATTCCCAGACCAGTGTGTTTGTTTTGTTAATCTATCCTCAATATGCTGAGGCTTGGGAGACAAAATTACCATCAGCTCTATTTCAAAAGGGCAACTAAAAGGAAAGAGAAAAATAAGGCAATGTGTTCAGTCTATTATTTTCCTAAGCTCTCCAGATTCTTTACCTATTGAATATTTCATGAACATAAAGACCCCTTTTAATTGCTTCATTCCTGCCCCAAACTCATAAGACAAAAACAATTTAATTTTGAACCTTTTGAACCTTAGGAAATATCTTCTGCAACAAACTTTTAATTATATGCTTAGGGTCAAACATTTGAAACTTTATTTTCATTAAACTGGCCCTACCATCGACTCTACTTTTTAATTTTTAATACTGTCCTTTTCTATTGACCCCTCCCCTATACTTGGCTCAGAAACTTCCAGCTCCTCCCTTGCTCCAGAGAAAGGAGAATGAGGGAGCTCTGCTGAAATTGCTGTTGTGCGTTAGTGCAAGAGGCAATGCCACTACTTTCCAACTGGATTGTCAGAAGGTGTGGAGCTGCAGTGAAAAAGGAGAAGGCTACCAGGCCAGAGCAACTCAAATGCCAGCCCCGGGACATGTGTGCGCTGGTCCACAATGAGAGGTAGAAAATGAGAGGAAGTGTTTAGAAACTCTCACAGCAATTTCACAGAGCAGTTTTATGTCTGTTGAATATAGTAATAAAAAATTAGGTAGTATTTCAACGGCTTTTATTTCGCTTTTCTAGTCATTGATTTTTATTGTATTTTACAGAAGTATCGATCCACAAGAAACTGGAAAAGAAATAAAAGAAGTGGTCCATTGTCCCCGAGAGTTTGAGAAGCACTGTGCTAGGCAACTCGACCAGGCCTTCTGAGCCAGGTTTTATTGGGGAGGAATATAATGATTTCCCGGACTATCAAAGATACCTATGTCTCGGTGTAAGAAGATAAGTTAAATATAAACATAGATCTGTAACAACCACCTGCATTTTCAATTTTCTGTTGTGTTGTGGTCTCTGGCTAACTTCCGCATACATGGGTCATGAGAAGCAAATAATCCAGAAGCGAGCCAAATCACACGTCAGTAACGGGTGAGGTAAGACGTTTAAGCAAAACCCAAGAGGCCCTATTAAAAACCTGAAATTTAAAAAATTTGAACTCTTCAGTTATAGGCTGCTGACTGGAACCAGCCAGGCTGAGAAAGGGATGGCGTCCCTGCCCTCCCTCTGCTTTTTGGGAGCTGAGGTGAAATGAGCAGGTGGTTTGAGCCCAGCTCCTCATTTATAAACTGGCTCTGCGAAAACACACACACAAAGCCACTTGTTTGGCGGTCTCAGAAGAGGGGCTAAGGACTGACCGGACATGAGACACAATTACCCTCTCGCCCTGGAAGGAAGTCCCTGCAGGTTAGGGGTGATGTATACCAGCAGGTCAGGATGAAAAAAGCCAGCACAGCTGCTGCCTGTGTGGGGCGGGCCTGAGGGAGAGAGAGGAGATGTTCATTTGTAGATTACTTCTTTCACCAGCTCTGAAATTGACTTAAGAAAATTAGTGATCAGGTTATCACTAATATACGTTCTTTAATCTTTCCTGTTCTTTCAGATTGCTAAATCTCTTGTCATTGTGAAGAAGTACTGTAAGTTATCACCTTTTGAAAATTGTACTTTTTTAATGAAAGAAATAAAATATGATGGAAAATTCTTTCTTTTGGGAAAATAATGGACCCTATTAAATTGTTTGATTACCATGATATTTTGTCTGCATATAATTTTGTGGACAGACAATGGATATGTTAACACTAAAACAGCCCGTGTTTCCTGTTCTCATAGGTTTCTCGGGCATTTGTGACACAGCAGACTCCCTCTAGTGGCCAAAGTATTATATGTAAATTCATAGGTTTGTTAACAAAAAAGGTTTGTCTTTTGTAACCCGGCCGTTTTCAAAGAAAATAATTTTTTTGATTAACAATTTCTTTTTGGAGTACTTCCAATGAGGTAGTTACATACAAATGAAAGAAAATGCAAAATGTGGATTTTATCCTCAATTATCTACGTGTATAGGGTAAATGTTATGTTTAGCTATAATTCTTAAAATTGATTAGACACTAATTCATTCTTCTGAATTTGTAATGTTAAATGTTCAGAAGAAAGTAGACTCATTACTAAGTTTATTAATAGGGCCATTGTATTCTTTACCAAGACTGGCACTTACCCTTTAGGTGACTGAATTTCCACTGACAGATTATTTCCAAAGCAGGTACCAGGTCATTAAACAGAATCATTATAATCTGATGCCTGCGATCAAGGCTTTATTGAATATAACAAATGTGCACCCTCTAACAGGAAATTACAGATTCCTAAAATATGAGAACTAAAACTTTTGGATAAAGGAAATAATTGTGGAAATCCTATAAACTGCAAAGCAAAAATTGGATACAAATTATTATTTTTGCCATCTAATCCAGAGACTTTGTTTTATAGATAAAAAATAAAAACCTGGGAACCAGAGAGCTCAAAGGACTTGCTCCAGTCACTGAACAAGTCAGCAGAAGAAGGGACTGGAATCTGCTATGCTGACTCTGTCTTTTCAGACGACATATAACTGGAGAAATAGTTCTGGTTTGCCAGCGTTCTTGCCTTCAGTTTACATCTTAGCATGGATCTGTGACTATAAAGTATTTAGACTAATTCCCACATGAAAAACTCATTCCTTTAGACATATCACTGACATCTTACCGATTATTTAAGCGCTTTCAGAAGCATTTGTTCACTGACAGAACAAGCTCTTAGGGAATTCCTTTTATGGAATGAAAATGAGAAATTAATAATAACAATAATACATGCAGATTCCTGGTCCTAATGCTCTTCTAGTTACTATGGGCTTGAGAGTTAAATTCAGTTTCTTTTGAATTTCTGGGATTTTTGTGAAGAACAAATGATGCCAAATTAGTAAAAATGCATTGAAAACTGTGGTATATGCTATAAAAATAAATTCTTGTTTTAGTTACCCAAAGCTCAATCACACAGATAAAAAAAAGATTTCATCTAGTGCTTTAGTTTCCTGGAAGATGAAGGAAATAGAAGAAAATCGCTTATCTTTTAGGAGAATGAAAATAGAGGAAAATCACCAATTCTCTCCATGAATGTGTACTGAGTAGCAGGTTCTGTGCTAGGTGCTGGAGAATGCCTTACAGCTTCCTCCTGAGAGTTTTGGCATTTAATTTGGACTAGAATTAAAATCTTGTTATAATCACAGCAGTGAACTATCATACTCATGTACAAATATAGTAATGGGTTGCCAATTCTTGGGTAAGGCCAAACACAATTTGAATCACTGAGTTTTTTTTTAAGACTTGGAAATTTCTAAGCCCCTCTTATCAATCCAGATTGTAAACTCTGAGAGAAGAAGAAGTGTCTGTTTTGTCCACCTCTGTATGCCCAGAACCAAGGACAGCACCAGGCGCAGAGCAAAAATTCATTACATGATTGCTGGATTTGAACTCCAGGCTGAAGAACACGACTCCATCTGGAGGGCAAAGGGTTGAAGGAGGAAAGAGGGACTGAGGTACAGGAGGATGGGGATGTTTTAGCGCCTTGTCCAGGAGATGCACACCTTGTAAAGAGTGTGCTTCCTAACCACCTGCGGCTGGGGGAAGCACTCAGTTGGGCTTTACTCTTCAGATGGGTGAATGTTGACCACATTTGCCAATACTCATCCAGAGATTCTGCAGTATCCCCAAACTGTCCTCTCCATTCCAAGCTGATGGATGAAAAATGCATGAGATTCTAACCACTGATAGAAATGTCAGAAAAGCAGACAACAGATATCAACATTGATTCTTCAGAATTAGTACAAAACAAACACACAAAAACAAAAACAGTTTGCACTATTCATTTTTCATTCTTTAAAGGCTGACTAAGAGCAACAAGACAGGGCTTGCTTAGACTAGATGTCTTTACATATGAGACTTATCGATTGTGATAATACTTTTGGAAATCAAGAGTAGAATCACCTCACTCCATGTCTCTCTAACAGAATGCCCAATTTAAAAAATAAAAGGAGCTGAAAACACATAAAATCCCACCAGTTTTCCAATGCTCCATGCTTTTGAATGTTTTTTAAGAAAAATCCTAACACATGATGGGTGATAGAAGCTTCTTTTTACTGTCAGAGAGATCAAAGAGAGGTTGAGAAAGAATCTATAAGCAGATGCTGCCCAGTGACAAACCTGAAAGAAGCAGACAGTGGGGCCAGATGTTGGGGTGACCTTCGGTCTGCAGAGCACATTGGCATGGTGTTGATTTAGATGGTTGTTGGCAGAAGCTTTAGATCCAGCAGGAGGGGGAAAAAACTAAACTATGGAATCCTTTCCTACTCTTTCCCATCACTAGAAAACCCGAAACCACTGGTCAGTAGCGCTGATGGCTGTCAAAGAAGTTGAATTCACCACACAACCCTGCCAGCAGGTATCACATCAAAAAGGGGTTAGCTGCATGAACAAGAACATCTTCAGGCTGTGCCATTTTGCATCCCACTCAACTTTCAACAGCTGTTTCTTGAATGCATACAGACACAAAATAATTATATGAAAAGAACAACATATTTAATAAGTGAGATGTTTACATTTATTACATAGTCATTGATAGAGGATATAACTAAGAAAGACGCTGACATGTCTGAAAAGTTAATGTCCTGTCAACAGGTCTAATTAATGCTCAATGAAAGTTCACTTAAATCGAATTCTGAACTGTGAACTCTGAAGAAAGACCGAGACAGCCTTTTTTAATCAAGCAGAATACTCAAATCAGTACTGCAGACACACAGAAAAATACATAAAGGCATGTTACAGTTTTAAAGACCTCTATCACATTATGTGATTATTCCCACCATTCACTCAATAGGAATAAAAAGGATTTTTCTAGTGACCCAAACGTTCTTATTATTGTAAACACTCCTAAATAAGGCAAAAGATGTCTAATCTTAGATTACGACAGAATTTTAAATCTTAGCCATCATACAACACTAAAGCACAGGACGTAAATAGAGGCTTGCTTTATAATATTAGATATGATTGAAGACCACAGATCTTCTGACGCTTTTAGACATTTTGTCACTTTACCTGGAGAAATATACACTGCTTATTCTGCATTGCTGCTGATGTCCAGCACTTGTCAAAACCTCTATCCATCAAGGCCTTCAGAAAGAGTTGCAAAATGACAGATCAGGATGTCTGAGTTGATGGAGCCCCAGGAAAAATGGAACAGATAGAAAATTCATGACTCTAAACCACATCAAAGTGACTTCTGTCAACATCATGTCAAAAGAACTGTTCATTTTTAGAGGTCTTTTTTTTAATTATATAAACACTTTTTTGAGCATGAGCTAAGTGTAATAAAAAAATTTTCCTGGTGTACAGTATGATCATCCAAATGTTCCAAAAATATACTTTAGATCATCCAGGAATAAGGAAAATTCTAATAGTAGACACTGTCTGCCAGCTAAAACCAATGACATTCAAGAGAGATGTATGAAGATACTATCGGCTTAAAATAGGACAAACCATCTGGCTATAAAGGAACAAAAGTATATTTTTTGCATATTTTTTGGACCCATCAAATTTCTACAACTGGATTAAATTTTATTCTTCTACAATCCATGTTCATCCATTTTTTGCTTAGTGTGACAATTCTAAAACACTAATTCAGTGTTATTTTCCTAAACAGGTTTCTTAAAATATCTGACATTATTTTAACTTTTTAAAAATCACTGGAAAACCCTGATAGTGCATAATTCCCTTAAATTATTGCTTTCAGAAGAAAGTACAAAATAAATGGCTTATAATATGCAGTACTGCATACGCAGAACCACCCCATAATCACATTCAAAGAGTCATTCACCGAATGAAATATGAGTTGCATAAATCTGGAAATGACCACTCTCCCGTTTTAATTCTCAACACCTTTCAGGGAGGATGGCTGGCTCCTGGTGCTAGAACCCAGGCGACTTGATTCCCACGGCTCATATGTCACTGAAATAAACAGGATAAGTGACCTTGTGAAGTCAAGACCACACACTATGCAATATGTGTATACACAGAGCAGACAGGAGGGGAAAATACATATAATCCACCACACGCACACATGCATGCACACATGTGCAGGGACACATGCATGCACACATGTGCACATGCTACACATGCATGAACAGGCACACACGAATCAGAAAGAGGAATCAAACGTGCAACTTCCACAGTCACTGTAACTGTCCATGATACTGTCAATCACTTACACAATTCGTTTAGCTAGGATTCAGCAATTTTTACATCAGTCCTATCTAACATCTACCCTTACAGAGACCATCTATAATCCCTAGAATAGTGGCTGCCGCCTCAGTGCACTCGTCCAGTTGCAAAAAAAGCCCATTATCTGTAACCAGAAAGGTTTGCTTACCTCCAGAATGACAAAAGATCTCAAAACTAATGACCGCTTCCAGTTTTGAGAGAAGCTTGCTTCAAAACGGTCCCATTGCATTGTGTCTAAATATGTATGGGAAGTACCATCCATTAATACAAAAGTAGGACAAGATCACCATTTCTTATTATAGCCAGAACTCAATATATCTTGTGTCCTACTTACGAAAAGATGTTTATTACCTGTAAGTGTACAGAGGTGTGGGTTTCACAGCAGCCGTGACTGGTAATAAGCCTCTTTTTCTCATTTACATTGATAGCAAGCATTAGTGAAGATATATGCATTTCATTTCATGGTTCAGAAAGAACAAAGTATATGTATATGTGATAGCAGTGGGTGGTTAATGAAATGGTCTGACAAACATAAGCTAATACATAATCATACCAGAATGTGAACTGGAACACCTGTTCCTGCTTCACAGACTTGCAATTCTTAAGGAAAAGTTACCATTCTCAAGGATTGAAGCCACTACTATTTAGACATCAATATGCTCCAAGGAAATTTTAGTCACTTTTTTGTCGTTGTTGTTTCAATCACTAAAGGGTGGCTATTTTAATGATATCAAATCTCTTTTGCTTGTGTCCTAAGAGTAATGAAAACTTCACACATGCATGAAGCTCCAGTAATTATTTTAAACTGCCTTCTGTTGTCCCCCTGAGGAACACGGTGGTATTTGTTTGATGCAGTTTAATTAGTGTCAGGGTAATTAATGCTATGCTATCTACATGAGATCAAAACCCTTTCTTTGTAACACTCTGGTAACTAAGAACTAAGAAAAGGAAGCGTTTTGAAAACGTCGAGGCATGGTGTTAACCTGGGTTCATGAGTAAACCGAATTGCTCATCTCTTCCTCCACGCCTCACCCAAATGGCATTTCAGTCCCTCCCAGGACAAGATCAGACCCGTAATGCATTGGAACCACACCGTCAGGGAAAAGACCCAGTGGCTGCTATGGAATTAAATTCTTTTTTTATGGTTATAATCAAATTAACTAAAACATTCACGGTCACCAGGCACCTTTCGCCATAGTTTAATCCTTTAATAATGAAATAGCAAACTTTTGCACTGACAGAGAACTGGAGTCCCTTGTAAACAGAGTGTGATATCACCATGTGCTGATATATTTTTTCAAATAAAAGAATCATTTGGTTTAATGAATGAATGCGATTCTGCTTAAAATGCCTGAATAAAATTTGCATTTAATAGTAGGTATAGATATTCTCTCTATTTGACAATAATGGTAAGAGAGGAAAAACAGAGATAGGCGAGGAGAGAAGTTAAATACACAAAAATTCCAGACACACATATAATGTGCACTACCATAAATCCTTTTTAACTGTTTCTTTGGTAATAAGCAATGGCGGTATAAATCTCCCAAAACACAAACTCAAGCTGATCACAGGCTTAAGGAAATGGCTCCAGTTATCTTGACTTGATAAATTATTGTATCCTAGAGGTTATTCCAGTTTCTAATAAAGCACTGAGGCTAACAAACAAAAATAAAAAGATCAACCATTTTCTTTATTTTATAACAGATGAAATTACAGGCTACACAGGATAGACACAATGGCACTGAATTTATTTTTACTCTCAAAAATGCACCATGCAATGTTCATTGCAGAACAAGACCGGCGCTTTAACACAACGATGATAACCAGCATTAGACTGATAACATTTTTTATGGGAAGGGGAGGCTTAGTGGCACATATCTAAAAAATAAACATGACTGGTTTAAAGTCAAACCAAATGGATTTAGCCATTACATAAGTATACTAAGCATGAAAATAGCCTCTGTGCTGCACAAGAAATGAACAAAGAAAAATACTTCAAGAGGGTACAAATGTTAAGTCTATAGTGGTTATGAAATTGTGTCAGCATCCATCAGCGGCTGAAATTAAGGTTAACGTTATAAAATGAAATTCACTGGCTCAGGCTGGCGGCATATCACAGCCTAGGCGGGTTTGTGCTGAATGCATCTTCTTGAGGTCATTCATTACCAAATCCCTAGTAAGATCAGCTGACTAGCAAAATATGTTCTTTCGCATCTTCAGTTCTGCTTCCCGCAACTTAGTTGTTTATCAATTAAAGTGATAAATACAAGTGACTTTGATAACACAAGAAACAAATTATGTAGTCAAGTAACCTCCAGGAACCCTGCAGTAAGAACTGCGTGCAAAGTTCAACAACTGTGAAGGAACTATTAAAGAGGACACACAAACAAGTGACCTTGACTGACAAACGCACTTCATTCCAGCAATAAACAGCGGTGGTGCTGATAACTGTTCATTGGCGCAGAGAGTAATTACCTATCTGTCAGCGTTGCTGGTGTGTGCGAAATAGTATAAATGAAACATACATAATGTACGGCAATAACACCGGGCATGCAGAACCTGATGTATTATCATCATTCTCAGGACCCAGGTTTATGTGGCTGCCACCACTGAGTAAATGCCTTCTAGCCATGATAATTTCATTCTAATCTCTGTTCCATATTATAATTTTCATAGCTAAAAGATACTGAGGAGCAATACGTTTCAATCAAGGGCTAAACAGAACACAACCTGTAACTCGGTATTTTATACACCTATATATTTTTTTCTTTCAAAAAATTTAGTCAATTTATGAAGAGACTGAAATAAGCTGTAAATTTATGGGTGGCAACCCTGTCTGTACCAATGTCACCATGCTGGGGATGGGCTGAAAGGGGCTTATAAAAGGGTTGGGGGCTTTGTCTCCCATTTCTTTCAACAAGGCAAAATTCTATCTTTTTAAATGTTTCTACTCTGTTACAAAATATAAGGTGAGAATGCCTTTTTGAACAAAATAAAAGATGGCTCCTATTCAATAGGAGAAAAACAATCAACTAGTTTCTAAGACAAATTATCTTGATTTGCATGAACTGCTTAACTATGTAACAGAAGCACAGAATAATCTCTTGCACCATGATACTCCACTATTCTTATAAAACCATCGATTCGTGCATGCTTGTTTATTTTTTTCCTTCAATGCAAATGTAATTTGATGACACCTCTACATCAAGAAACCAGGAAAATCTAAGTATCGGCTAGGCCATCAGGACAAACCGCTTGTCTCAAGGATGAAGCATTAGAAACCCTCAGTTAACAGGGTGAGTAAGAGAAAGCAGCGTATCACAAACTACGTAATAGTAACAGCTGTTGGTCAACTGGTTCTACCACTCAGAAAGGGAAGAGAATATATGAATACTGAGAAAAGATATTGGCACATTTGATTGTTTTTATCTAGTCCTCTTATCTTTACAGCAAGAGTGCATATTTTGGAAACTTTGGGTAGATTGAACTAATAATTAATGCAGTAGTCTGCCTTTTTAAAGAAGGATTTTAATCGATCATACAATGTCACACGAGTGATTTCAACAATGGAAGGACCTCGTCTTCATTCTTTAACTTTTCGTTTGCTCGTTTCTCAAAATGGTTTTCTAAAATTAATATTGTAGGTGATAAATGAAGTCCTAAAAGGAGATTATGCAAACCAGAGAAAGAGCTCAAGTTTTTCTTCAGTCTCATCCTTTAGTTTTCTGCATTTTTCTTTCTATATTCCTAGTCAGGAGAGAAAGCAATCAAAAATACTAAATTCTACTAAGTTGCTCACGAGATGCTATGTTAACTCTCAGAGAAGCACTTCTATTTTAAAGAAGAGACAAGGCTGAGATAATCCTTAACATGAAGAAATAAAAATTTGGGGCTGGCCTGGTGGCACAGCGCTTAAGTTTGCACGTACCACTTCGGTGGCCTGGGGTCCACCAGTTTGGATCCAGGGTGCAGACCTATGCACCACTTGTCAAGCCATGCTGTGGCAGACGTCCCACATATAAAACAGAGGAACATGGGCATGGGTGTTATCTCAGGGCCAGCCTTCCTCAGCAAAAAGAGGAGGATTGGTGGCAGATGTTAGCTCAGGGCTAATCTTTCTCAAAAAAAAAAAAAAAAGAAAGAAAGAAAAAGAAAGAAAAATTTACTTTTCTGAGTTCCTCAGATCATAATATTAAGTAGCTTGTTGATTCTACGAATGCATCATCCACTTGCTGTTTCAAGTCATTCATTTTTCAATTTCAAGTCATTCAATCAAACCAGTATTTCAGGATACCCTGTCAAAAGGCATATCTAGGTAGATGAATAATGTCTATAAGCTCTACAGCTAGATCTTAATCATTGCAACAGTCCCCCACTTGACTCATATGATACTTCTTACTTGAGGAACATAAGTCTTTCTTGATGTATACCATTATATGTTTTACATGTAGGATTAGGAATATCGTATGTATCAGAACACAGACAAAAAAGTTTCAGGAAAAGGTATTATCCTATTTCATGGATTCTAAGAACAACAGCACATTTTTTACATCTTAACTCTTTGAGATGACTTCTTACAGTCTCTGCCAGCCAGGTGGCAGCTGTTGACACCTTTGGTAAGATCAAGAGGGCTCCAGCATCAAAGCATCTTGAACTTGACTCTTGACTCTTGCATTCAAGGAAATACAGTATTTCATGCTAATCTGGCTTTGAGGAACATGTGTTACATGTTTATCTTAAAATGGTCCTGATTACAATCATATTTTAACAAATATCCAACTGAATATTTTATGTTGCTATATAGATTATGTTTGTGTGACACACAAACATCTAGTTAAGTTAATTGATTAAATCAAACAACTGGTTGATTTAACGGGGGAAAAAATAAACTAAACTTACCTAGTTCCACTGACTGTATTAGGACCATATGGACCTTGCATTGGATGGACTGCGGCATTTCTCTCTGTGGCCTGTTCAATAATTAACCATGATCACACTTACTGGTGATTCTCAACCTAGGAATGGGGCAGAGAGCCAAGGGACTCTTTCAGTCATCTCCAGCTCCAGCAAAGGGACAAGTGACTTCCTCCCTCCAGCTGAGAAGCACTGCCCTGGGGGCCAAATGTGTCTAGTGGGGTGTGTCTTGTCACTCTGGTGTGTTAGGGTGGTAAAAATATTGAGAACCAGTGGAGAGTATAATCTGCATAATTCAAAACAAGTTGGGGGGGAAAGACAACCTTTCCATAATTTTCTCAAATAGCCTCAAGGATATTTATCTGCAAATGGTGATTAGAATTCTCCTTATATACCAGAGAACTGCTATTGCATTGCACAGTCATTATTGTCAGTGCTTGAAACCTAACTTTTTTCAATAAATACGTGTTCCATAAGTAAATGAATGAATCAATGAGTCAATGAGTGGTATTCTCCAAATTGGATTAGTTATCTTATAAAAATGTATACTATCCTCATTGGATGTTGCAAAGCTCATGCCAAAAAATAATCTCAAAACGTTAAGCACAAAATACTCTATCATGTTCTTTGGTGTTATAAGGTTTTTTTTTAAATTATTTAGGATTGATGGTTTTGCAGTTAAAGTATACTTTTAAATCAGAAATTAACTTTTAATATATGGCTTGGTGCTGATAATACTGAGGTATGTACAGTGTAGTTGCCTTCTTATAGGCAATATACTTGATTAATTTTGAACAATTTAACAGTGAAAGATTAATTAAGAATTTCATCCAGTACAGGCCATCTTTCTTTTCCAATTACATTCCTTTAGAGCCACTGTAACTGTTTTAATAATTGTACTGAAATGGTAGAAAGTATCAAGATAATTCAGTGATTCAGTGAGAACAATAAAATTCAGAAATGTGGTACTTTGATATTTGGAGCATTTAACACTGTCGTGTATATATAAGCCTTCTGAACTCTAACAGGTTATTATAACCCAGGAGGCCTAAAATCAGCCTTAAATTTTTTTATTTATATAAGAAATACGTCTTACTAAATATCTATTTGAAAATACTTCATACAAAAAACAGCATTAAGAAATCCTCTAATTAGATGCCAGCAGATTTCAAGCTTATGATAACATTTCTCTCTGAAAATATATTCAGTAGAATTTTCTTTGAAACAAAAGCACACCCTATTCAGCTGTAAACTTGATCCTAACACAAAGAAATTTTAGAGTACAAAAATTGACTATGAGACTCTGAGTAAAATGTGCTAATAATGAGTACAAGGGAAAAATTTTGTTAGATTTTTTTTTTTTTTTTTTTTTTTTGAGGAAGAAGAGCCCTGAGCTAACACCTGCTGTCAATCCTCCACTTTTTGCTAAGGAAGACTGGCCCTGAGCTAACATCCGTGCCCATCTTCCTCTACTTTATATGTGGGATGCCTACCACAGCATGGCTTGCCAAGTGGTGCCATGTGAGCACCTGTGATCCAAACTGGCAAATCCCGGACCCCTGAAGCAGAATGTGCCAACTTAACCTCTATGCCACCAGGCCGGCCCCTAAGTTAGATGCTTTTTTATACTCTTAAGCTAGGAAAATAGTTCTTCCCGAACCAATCATTCTTCCCATATACTAACTGAGAAATTGTTAATAACTTAAGTACGTAACTTCTCATCTTTCTAATTTTGGTACTCAAGATCCTAATTCTAACGGAATAAAAATAGATGTCAAAGTTTAGTAATTGTCAAAGTTTCCTTCACTTATTTGGTTTCTGATAAGCAATTTGCAGCAAGAAATCTTGGTTGCTTCAGGACAATAGAAATAAGTTCTTGTCCTAAATAACAACTCTAGTATTCTTATCAATTGGATTTAATTAGGTCCCTTCCATCCCCTATCAAAAATATTAAAATAACTCTAATAAACAATGATGTTGCTTGATAGAGAGGCTATCCCGCATCATCACCAAGAACCAGCTTTCATGCAACATCTGGGTTGCACCTGTCACATTACATCTTACCTCTTTCAATTGCATCTCTAAAGTAGCGTAGTAATAGTAATGCCTCATTGGCACATAGTAAGCCTTCCAGAAATGACAGCAAATATTATTATCAGAAAAGTGTTTTTTAAAAGAAGGTATGTAGACCACTATCAAACATGGAATTGAGCAATACATCTACGTAATGCCATCTAGTAGCTCATGGAATCAGAATTTGTATTAGAAACCCTGAATGATTCAGCTTTAAACAATAACACATTAGTATGCATTTAGAATCTACACCCGAATAACTCAAAATGCATATGCTATGCAACATATGTGTGCACCAAACAAGACTTCAAGAGAGAAAATGAAAGTCTGAGAGTTCTACTAAGATAATACTTTCATCCTTAATGGAGTTCATTTTCATTTAGTTTTCAGGGTCCCTAGAGGCCAACAAAATGAATATCCCAGCCAACATTATTTCCCTAATTCCAGAGTCTATTATCTATTTCAACATGTTTGTCTGATTCAAGGCCACAGTCCCCTGATAACTGACTAGTCAATCAGCTTTCTGATGTCATCTCCTGGTAGAAGTTCTTTCTTAGGCAAAAGTATAAACCGAAGGGAGTTTATTTGGTACCGAAGAGTAACCTCTTCCTCTCTTTTGAGTGAACAGAGACCTCACAAATCCAATCAGACTATAGCTGTTTAAAAAGTCAACAGATTCTACTGCAAATATGACTTTCAATCAAAAGCTAATCACTGGGAACGGAATTCAGCTGTCATCTGAAATGAAAAGTCTCCCCAGTCACTAACATGGCAGGGATCTACTGGGTAGTCAGTTATTCCCAAGTTATACTAGTAAACCATTTCACCAAAACATTAACATTTATTAATTTAGTTTTGGGTTTTTTTTCCATTTTCTTGGACTCTAAGTTGTTTTTCTGAAGACTTAAAGTCCAAAATCAAATGTAAAGCTCTCTTTGACCAATCACAAACTCTGGACTTCTGAAGGTTTTATTGGTAAATATACATAGGAAATGAGATGAGACCATTTTTTTATAATTCACTACTGAAGTATATCTAGAAATAGAGATACACTGCTGTATGCGGGGCAGTGACAGAGGGGGGAGGTGGAGGGAAGCTATGCTGGGAATCAGAAGTGTTAATGACATCCTAATCTCCTCAGGTTTGCTGGTGTTTCTTTCACAATATCCAAATATGTACAATGGCCTCTGGGAGGAATGGCTAAGGACAGAAAGAACAAATGAACTGCTCTTTCCTTCCTTGTCTGATTGTATGTCAGTTGGTCTCAAGTCATCTGGATTGATTCACAGATGTTGGACAACAGAATATAAATCTTATCTAAACTAAATATGGAATCTTGAGTGTAAATTTTATCTAATCTATATATTTCTCTTAGAATTATAAAATATTTGAATGACATCTTAGCTTTACTTTCTTAAACTTACTGAGGTTGGATGCTCTATGATATCATCTTCTGCTCCCTACTTGGTCCTTGTTGCTGCTACTAGTTCACCCTGTTCGACAAGACATCCTCATTCTATTCCCACAATTAGCCAATACCCTACCCTTTTCTTTGGTACCTCGTAAAACTTATCTATCACTAGTTAGTTGTATGTGAAATCTTTAAGGAAAGCAGTCTCCCATGAAAAATGACAAAGATATGAGTAAAATATTTTTTAAAAGTATAATGTCAATATCAGGATTATTAGGCAGCCTAGACTGTTCAGTCTGTTGCTTTATGTTCTGTGTGTGATATCCTCCCATTTAACCACTGGATGCCAAATACCAAAGAGTTTCTAGAAGAAGATGACTGGAGAGAGGCCATATAATAAATTTAAAAGACACCTGAAAAGCTTCCAAAAAAGAGAATAAAAGAACCAAGAACAGAACGTGTAAACAAAGTGTAGAAGAGCTAAGTATTTTGTAGTGATTGAAATATGATACCTCCACACTGATCATCATGAGCTCAACTAGGGTTTTTGAAATAATACCATCATTTTCATAGTCAATATTTTAATGATGATTTTTAAAATTTATCTTACTTTTCTGAATTGTTTTATTAGAAATTCATTATTTTTTGAAATACAGCTTTAAAATATTCTGCATTCTTGAATGTATATAAGTGCATATAATACATGCATTCTGATCTCTTAAATATTCAACACTAAAAGTATTAGTTACTAAAATCACAGCACAAATAGCAAAATCATAGTCAAAAATATTTATATAAACTTTTCCCTCAAACAAAGCCTGAATATATTTGTAAATGCGTGTGTGTGTGTGTGTGCGTGTGTGTTTTAGAGGGAACATTCTTTCCACTGATTTTGTGTAGCTAGGTGGAGGGATTTCCCCTAGATAACACAATTGCTCTCTGCTCTGCCCTGTACTCCCCTCCTCCCTTGCCTCCCCCCAAAGAGGAAATGATTTGTCTTACTGTGGGTGACAATGATCTGACATGAATTGCTCCATGTTATCCAAGGGGTGGAGCTAACTTGAAAATGTAGAAGCAGTGGGGATTCTTTTCTTCTTCCTTATCAGCTCCAGACCAAAGGGGACAGAGAGAGTCTTGACAAGGTGCGTGTGCTCTGAAGACACAATTATTTCCTTAGGTGGGCCATCATGTCCACGTGTTGGGAAGAAGAGCCAAAATAAACAATGTATTGCAAACCCTTTCAGTTGTAAACGTCAACTCTCATTTTTCCAACCAGCTGGATGAACAACAAATTCGATATTTTGATTTCCATCTTTCTGTCTCCTGCCTTATTTATCAGTTGTTTTTGAAGAAAGTGTAGAGTGAGAATAAAGGAGTATTATGCACTGAATTCTCATGGCTCCCCAAAAATCTCTAATGGTATAGGTGTGTGTTGGGGGGGAGTGTGTATGTATAGAATTGAATATATATATATATATATATATATATACACATTCAAGTAATGCCTTCATTACTACTCAGAATGTATATAAATGTATTAGTGGAATCATGAAAATTATTAAGAAACTAGAATTCTGGAAATCATAAGGCTATTGATAAAAAACTGGACTGTTTTCTATGTTCATTATTTTGATTGTATATTTCACAAAGAATGAAAGAGTTCTGAACGATATTAAAACTGAGATACCTTAGGGCTAGTCTGGATGGAACCATAATTTGTGTTAAAAGCACAAGAAAAAGGAAAAATAGTATAAATAATGTGTGGCTTTTCCAAAGAAGAAAAAAGAAAATATCAAGTTAGAAAGTTCTCTCCTCAGAAGCACTTAAGACGTCGAAAATTAAGCACAATAGATAGCAAAGGATTTGATTTCTGAGTTAGTTTCCCTATGCAGATTTTTATTTCCCACCAGATATTTCACCTCACATTTCACCATTTGGGAACAATCTGTTTTAGTCTGATTTCATGACTGATTGCGTCGTGCCACAGTATTTGGCAGTATTTTCCGTAGACTGTACCAAACACAGTTTTATCAGATAACAACAATGGGGCTCAGTTCATTTTTCTGAGGGTATTGTTTAAGCAGAAGACAATCACAGTAGATTCAATCTCATGGATTGCATCAGTCTCAAAACCAGTCCGTGTGATTTTGGAATCTCTCTATCCTCTCCTAGCCTACCAGTGTCGCCAGCTAAGTTATAAAGCACAGACCTGACCAGGTCATCACTTCTCTCGAAAGCTCTCAATGTCTTCTCAAGGTACAGACAAAATCTAGATTCTATAAAGTGGAGTCTGAGGTGTCTATTATCTGGCTGTAACCTACTTTAAAACAAAATCAGGGCCTGTCCCCCTGGCTGAGTGGTTGAAGTTCGGCATGTTGCACTTCGGCAGCCCAGGGTTCAAAGGTTCAGATCCCAGGTCTACTGGGATGCAGGCCTACTCCACTCATCAGCCATGCTGTGGAGGCATCCCACATACAAAGTAGAGGAAAATTGGCACAGATGTTAGCTCAGAGACACTCTTCCTCAAGCAAAAAAGGAGGAGGATTGGCAATGGATGTTAGCTCATGACAAATCTTCCTCAACAAAACAGAACGAAACAAAACAAAAACACAGTCACTCATCCATGAAGTCCAGTTAGACTGGACTGTTTGCCATTCCCTAAACTTGTCTTGAATTTTTTCTTCCCACTTTCTTTGCTCACATGGCTGCCTTTGCTCTCACATT
This sequence comes from Equus caballus, assembly GCF_041296265.1. NCBI lineage: Eukaryota > Metazoa > Chordata > Mammalia > Perissodactyla > Equidae > Equus > Equus caballus. The sequence continues at coordinate 20,215,768 of NC_091692.1, read as the reverse complement.
GTTTCAAGTCCAACCTACCCATTTTGCAAGGTCAAATACCATTTCTCTTTCATCTGTTCATACATCACTCATTCATGGAGTAGACTCTGTTTAAGCAATTCCTATATGTCAGACACTGTGTTAGACCCTTTCTCTCTTAGGACACTTACCAAATTTAGATTCAGAAACCTGCTTTATATATTACTGTGGGCTCATAGTACCTGGCACATAGAAGAAACTCAATAAATTTCACCAATAGATCAATCAATGGTTGAGTTACAGATGAGCATGTAAATACAAAGCACTTTGCAAAATAGAGATAATGTATTATAATGTTTTTATTTATATTTATATAAATATATAATATATATATAAACATAAAGCACCTTATAAAAATAGACAAAATATCTTACTTTCAATTTAAGCTTAATATTTAAAATTATATAAAATATTCAAACAATTTTAAAAGAAAATACCTACTTTGTAGCAGTTTAAAGCAGAAAAACTCCCGCAAGACCTTAAAGAATAAAACTACACATAACTTTTTCAGCTTAAAAATACCTTCTCCACCATCATCACAAACTGTACATATAGAAACAAGTACATTACAGCTTGCGCATTTCCATTCCGTATTCTTAGAAGGGGGAGGGGAGATGTGAGGCTGGGGGAGGGGTGGAGTAAAAGTTCCACTTTTCAAATCTTTCAAAGTTTAATCCACCAGAAGAAGACAATGCCAGAGGTGCTAGGGCACTTTAGCTTTAATAATATTGGTAATATTTTTTGTCATCTCAGCACAGAGATGTAGAAAAATCTCCTACAACTACTTGAACAGCAGAATCACTGCAAACCTCTCTCTACTTTTACACTTCACAGCTGAATGGAACTGGTTTCATAGCTTCATGGTAAACCCACCGGCGTCTCTCAGATTGGTGGCCCCGCAGCTCTGGGACCCATTACTGCAGAGCAGCCCATCACTATTGGCTCTCTGGGAAAGGGCAAATGGTGGCACTAAAAAGAGGGTGAGGTGTCAAGGGAAGGTAGTCTGCCCAGTGTTGATCTTGTCATCTGTCACTCTCTGAAATGAGCCCCTGCCTTAGAGAAGGAAGCCCAGAGAATTCCCATGAGCATCTCCATTCTAATCTTGTCTCCAACTCAACTTCCAGTTAGTTCTTTGGAAAGCCAGCCAAGGGGGCAGTTGCTATTCAGTAAGGCAGAGATACTGAGAAGGCCCTCTTGTGAGGGTTATCTTAAATTCCAAATTCTCTTATAATATGCCTTCCTTCTAGATAATAATGTAGAATTTGATTTGAATCTTTCAAATAAGCCTTGCTCAGAAAGCCATCAACTCAGGCATCAACTCAACAATGCTAATTGCAATTTACAATGTGCAACGTAGCATGTGCTAATAGTCTTATTATGTACCTTCAGTAATGCGGGTTTAAAATTATTTCTGTCTTGGTGACTACGTCTCACTTCCATAAATACTTAAGGAAGATGATTTTATGGCCATCTTCACTTTTGTCTTCTGTACTATTATTATCGTACACCTCACAGGATTCTTTTGAGAATGAAAAGAGATTAAGTAAAGAACCTCACAGACTACCCAACAGAGCACCAGCAGATGTTGACAATTTAGGAAATCACACCCAGCAGCAGCAGCAGCAGTAACAGTAGTAGTAACATTTGGAGTAGTAGCAGCTCCTAGCCTGGCTTTTCTTTTGTAATTAATAATCTTGTTGAAATTCATATCCTAAAACTCTAAAAACAGGAATCCAACTTGTATCTACAAAAATAGCACTTTCGCAGACAAAATATAGATACAACAGCAATCCTTTTTTAAAACACTTCTCTGCAACTAGCCATTTTAAGCAGCACTTATAATCTAGAGCACAGAATAGGGAACAAGCTGGCCTGCCCAAGGGCAATTTTTCTACCATTAACTCAATGCTAGAATCATCATGTCACTTTAAAAGCAGGAAGATAAATACAGAGTCATAATTTTGTAATGTGGTATGTATTATCACCACTTGATTGTGCATTTTGAATTTGCATTTTGAAAGGACTTTGTTCTGTTCATGGTTGCAGCTCCAGCTGTGAACTGCCACATTACAGCCAATCAAGATATGTTCATTGAATAAATGCTTGAGTTTTTATAAAAGTAGATACATTTCTGCCCGCCTCATTTTATACACACACACACACACACACACACACACACACACACTGTTTTATAATACTGAAATTTTCTTAAACGAGAGAGAATAACCAAAGAGAAAAGAAAATTCAATATAAGAGAGAACACTTAGGTTGAACATCTATATACACACATGGGAAAAGAGAGGTACAACCAGATTCTATAGCACATTGTATAGAGTTCTATCTGCATATCACTGCTTGATAACATTTTATGTCTATATTGATCTTCTCTCCTGAACTGTAAGTTCCTTGAGGATTCTTATTCATCTTTACCACATCAGAGAAATTCAATAAAATACTAGTTGGCCGAATGGATAGAGAGCTGATTAACAACTTAATAAATAGCACTATCAAACAAAAATTGTCAGTGTATTGTATGAGATTTGTGAAGTGATCTGTTTGAGGACCCAACCTTACGTAATTTAAAACTAAGTTTCAAATTAAACACACTGATACCAAGAATCTTAACTGCATGCGAGAACAAAGTCCAACACTATTAAAAGAAATACAACAAAATTCAGCACCCCAAAATAAAATCCTCTATGTCCAGCATGCAATAAAAGCTTCCATGCATGCAAAGAAGAAGGAAAATAGAAAAAAAAATCAATCAATAAAAGCTGCCCCCAAAAATGAGACAGTGAGGATAAAATTAGCAGACAAGGATGTTAAAATGGCAAATATAAACATGCTCCATTGGTTCAAGAATGTAGAGGAAAACATAAACTTGAAAACAAATTGGAGATACAAAAAAACGAAAATTCTACACATGAAAAATATCTGAAATGAAACTACACTGGATGACATTAATAGCAGATTAGATTAGATACTGTAGAAGAAAAGATCAGTCAACTTGAAGAAACAGAAATTGAAACTATTGAAAAGGAAGAAAAATAGAAATAAAAGATGTAAATAAGAGAAAGAATGACCTGTGGGACAATATAAAGCAGTCTAAGCAATGCAAGTAACTGAAATTCCAGAAGGAGAAGGGAGGGAGACAAAAATGTTTTCCAAGAATAATGGCCCAAATTTTTCCAAATTTGACCAAAATTATAAACTCATGGATCTCGCTTTTTACATTATGCTATCTCATAGAAAGTGCATATTGGATATATAAAAATTCATCAACATAATTTAATGTTTGCATAATAAATTGCAAACACTTATGTGGCACCTACCATATTCTAGACCCTGTTCTAAAAGTTTCACAGGTAGTAAGCCATATAATTCTCACAACCTGAGGAGGTAGGAGCCCTTATTATCCCCATTTTATGGATAAGGACACTGACTCCCAGAAATATTAGGTAGTATGCTCAATATAGCCCAACTCTTAAGTGGATTTAAGACTCAAACCCATGTGGTCTGGCTTCAGCATCCAAGCTCTTAGCCACTGTGCTATAGGGCCTCTGTTCCATCTGTGCAAGGGATAGACATTGACACTTTAAAACTCAAACTGGAGCCAGAACTACCCATTTTTATGCTAAACATAATTTAAAAACAATTCAATTCAATAGTGGTTTTTAGAAACAATATCAATTTACCCCCTTATCGCCCAGGATTCAGAATTATGTCAATAAATGTGTGCAAATTCATAAACAAACTGGCAAAAAGAGCAAGGACGTGTTAGCATTCAAATCATTGTGATCTGCCATTTAGCCAATGACTAAATCAGCAGGAAAACTGTATCTGAAAGAAGGGGCACCTGTGATTTTCTGAAGCCACGTTTAGAAAGAAAACCAAGAGCATCCAAATACCAGAGTTGTCAGCAACTTGACTCCTTCAAGCCAGAATCAAAGGGTTCTTGCTGACACATGTAGCCTCTGCTTGTCCTTTGTCACATATGTGCTTCCCCTGCAAACTGTCAGTGACTTGTCAGAATTGATCAGAAAGTCTAAGGTCATTCCTCAGTGATGGACAGATCTAGACACGACAGCGTCCCATTTCTGGTTCTGTGTCACATACTGTACGAAAACCAATGTCCCATCACACTACTCTCAGGATGAATAGCTAAATATAATGATGATGAGATTTTGATAAACTCAACATTTGATCATATTTCAAACAGACATTTAATCTAATGATGCAGAGAGAAGGGATGTCTTGTAGAAAGACATAGAATCCTTTTTCCCTATGTAGGAATAAAGCTGCCCATGCCCCTTGTTTGGGAATTAAAACCATTAAACAAGCAAATCTAGCAATCAGGGAGCAGGGGACTTCAGTAAAAGACCTGAGACCCTGATGGCTCCCAAGGCCTCCAACCAACAAATTACAGGCTAGAATTCTGGAAGCATCTTTGCTGCTTTCCAACATGTCTACCTTGAAATTTGGTAGAAATTAGGATCTGTGTTATACTTCAAAGATCATTATTTTAAAAACAGTGGGCATTTTAATACCTAAATTGTCTTTTCTGGAAGAGAAAGATACTGGAAAATTTTTGATGAAATTTTTTAAAACATCTGACACCAGTGAAATATACTGAGACTGTAAAATAAGTGTCATCTTACTGAGGAAGAGATGCGAAATCACTAAATGTGAACATGGTTATAAACTATATACCATATTCTTCAAAGGGGAAAAGGGACATGAAAGGACACTCCCTGGATAATTCACATAAATTACCAAACAACACTTATATTGCCCTCTCCTCACCAGGCTTCCTAACCCACCTACTTTCATTTCCTCATTGCCTCTGACTTCTCCCATTGTTATCCTTGCTAGCCACTTTATTCACTCTTATAGATTTGACTACAAAATATTGGGAAGAGGGGAGAATACATCATTCTGCCACAATTCCAGGATCTGGACTCCGTTTTACCGTAATGCAGCCATTATGTTCACCTCGAGGTTTGAAGTTAGCTAACAGTAGCTGTTTGGGGTCAGGGGAAGTTTGATGGAGCTTCCTGTGGGCAGAGTGGGCCATTCCAGGCATGTAAGGTCCCTTGTGCAATGGCAGATGCAGGATATGGGCTAACGGCTGCCATTTGTATCACTGCTTCAAAAAATATCACAGGTGGATTTTCTTCAGGGTACCTGGAAAAAGGTGAATATAAGGTAGATTCCCTCAATAGCCTAACTAACATTCTTGTGGTAAGGCAACGACGGGTGGGTGACCTCCTTCAAGGTCATCAAGGTTCCATCTTTGTGCTACAACAATCATGATTTAAATAGTTGTGGGATGCAGTGGCTTTTAAAGTGCTAAATTAGTGTTGTATAATTTTGAGGGCCCTGGGGCAGATTTTTAAGGGACTTCAACTCATGATAAACGGTTTTGGTAGGTTTTAGGACAACTATGGATATCCAAGTGACCATATCCATCACTCAAAAAATTAGATTAAATAGAATTTAGAAGAATAAAAATTTGGAGACCTTTTTTCTTTCAGTCTATTAAATTTAATTCACTGTGTATTTTTTCCTTCCTTATCAGCAGTTCAAATTAATTTTTTTCATTGTCAACAGGCTGGACAGTCTCCTACCTCTTTAAATCCAAGCACACAGTACTTGTTAGGACTAGCCAGACCCACGGGTGTTTGGATGAGCAACCAACATTTATGACACTTGAGATAGTTCCGTGACTAACACTGTTTGTAAAATATCCTCCTCCTCCACACACTCAAATATCAGCCACTTAAAACATACTAAATTTTTATCTCCAAAATTTATACTATTAAGATCCCACAAAGCAAAGCACAAACTACCTCCTCCTTAACCCGCTTCAGCGATGAATCAACAGTGCAGTAGATTCACATATTAAGCTCGCTGTCTGTCAAGATATGAACAGTGTTGATTTCTAAAAAGAAGTCTAGAATTTTAAAAGCCAAACTGAGTTGATCAGCTAGGACAGATTGCTGCTTGTCTAAGTGACTTAGTATGTATGACAGAGCTACAAGCTGCCTTTGGGTTCACAAGTCCTTCAAAACCAAAGATCCATGCTAATGGAAACCTTTCAGCATAAAGCATCCAACAATCAGAGTTAAAGTTTTATTTATTGGCTTTGACCATCTACTTCTGTTATCAACCATAAGGGCCCATACACTTCATCAACCCCTAACAATAGCCGCAAGCTTGGACAATCTGTCTTGCGTCTTCATTGGGTAAGACTTCAATGGAACAGGCTGGATTAAAGAGCAGCCCACGCATAAAATGCAAACTCATTAAAATAAACTTTCTCAAAGGGGGAAACTTCGGTTCCAATTGATCTGAACTGTTTTTATTTCAAAGATGAAAGGCCCATTACCCAGTCATACATTCATGTGCTCTTGGTCTAAGTGCTTTCTATTTGATGACTTTAACTTTGGGTCCCTTCCCATGTCTTTTTGGAGGCTTTAGAAACATAATAGGAATTCAGCCCTTATTGAGCCTGATTGGAACATAGTATCTGTGAACCTCTCAAAAATACTTCAGACCTTTATGTTTTAATTTGCAATGGTGTCCCTTTTGTCTGCCTTACTGGCCTTTAATCTAAGGTGCAATACACCCACTTTACATTTATTTGCAGAAAAGCATTGAATACCTAAGGATTTTTTAATATACCCATTAGAAATAAAGATTTTTAAAACACACAGGTATGGTCATTCACATGACAGAATGCAAAACTGAATGAATAAAAAGGATGATGTCAATGATGTTTGTTGCAATTGTTTACATGAAAATTGACTCACAGCTTCGAGCCTAAAAACTTCACCTTGAACTTATTATGAGTGTGCTTTCAACAAAAGGAACAACACAATAAAATGAAAAAGTCAAGAGACTGGGAAAATCTCTGTCATGTGAAAATATCAGCTGTCCTATAAAAGAATAATGTAACTGGTATTAGCTGAAGCAAATAATAATATTCTCAAAGCTCTAATTTTATATGAAAGACCATTAAGTGAAATGAACCACAATCATGGTTACTTAGATACACAGAATATTCAGAGAAAATGTTAATGCTCAAAGCAATGCAAAAACATCCACACAATGGTTGTACACACATGCCATCAAAGGGAAATTAAGCTCTTTAAGATTGGTTGTATGTCATTATACAATTTTAATTCATACATCATTGCCCAAGGCCAAAATGTATGTCACATGCATATTTTAAAAGACATATCAGTCAAACAAACATAAATCTCTTGTGATAAAAAATACTCCTTTAAATTATGTAATTATAAAACTATATGTGAATGCATTTTAAATTTTATCACAATTAATAACTAGCATAACGGTCTCTGTATAATGAAAGTGTTATATAATTTTCCAGCAAAGTTTTTCAGCAGAGTTTGCTAAAAGCCTCTTAATTATATTTTGAATTTAATCTATTTGTAAATCACTTCCAAATAGGTTTTTACTTCATGCAAAATTTATCAAAAATCAAATATACAAACAGAAATTTTTTTCTTTAAACAAAAATCTATTATTACAAACAAAACAGAAGATCAAAATGTAAACTATTACAAAGTCACATATAATCACAAATGACAAACTATAAGAAAACACTTGATTCTTACTCAGTTCTTTACCTGTAAATTCAATCTCAACTTTCCTACATATTTTTGTTTTGTGGTTGTTTTGTTTCTAATAGGGAACGTATGAAAACTTCAACATTAATTTTAACTAACAAACGATGAAACAAAACCCTCCTTCACTGAATTACAAACAACTCTGTCTTCATCAAGTTACACAACTAGCTCAACTACAAGGTAAACATCTGCCCTGGCTTTCGCAAAGCTCTGAGTGAATTCTGTGGCTTTGCTCAGCCAGGATTACACACATACAGTGTTTCTCTACTCCTTTTTTTTAATACCTTAGGTTCTGCATTTTATTTTATATTGATTTTGGTCTTACCACACCTATCCTATCATCAATCTGAAAGAAACAAATTAGAATAAGCAACGCGCTCTCTGGAAAAACTAAAATATGTCTGGCTCACTTTAAGCAAAACCAGCATAGAAATGTAGGTGAAGCATGATTAAAAGATTCACACTCATAATACACAGCATTAGCAACAGGAATTTTTCAGTAGTGAGCTCTCCTACCAAAATTTGCGGTTTTAAAAACATATGTTATTTAACAACTGTCCTAGACTGTATCTAATATACAAAATAATACTTCCTATTTATATTAGATTATCTACTACAAATGTTTTCATTTATTGTATTATTCAAATAAGTTCACAGAATCTGGATTACTCCAAGAATCTTAGTTCATAAAAATATGATTATTGTTAATTAGAAGCTGTATTCTTACCTAAGAAGTTAATTTATAAACTCACATTAAATATAAGCCATTTATAATTTTTTTAAAAAACAACACAACATAACAGACAATGCTGTCTTGTTATCAGAAGGCTGAGTCATGGAAGCTCAGAAACTGTGATTAATTTCTTGTTTAATGAGGTTGCCAAAGCTGCCATATAGTTTTCTGGAGTGGTCTTCTTAAAGACCACTTTTAAAGCTGCAGAAAGAAAAAGTTCTGTTTTCTGGATGTGAAGTCTTTCTTTCATCTTAAGCAGCATAGCTAGAGTATAAATACAACGGAAAACTGCATCTTGGAAGCTATGGCCTCTCTAGGCCACCCTTGCAAATTAAAAATAAGAGCAGCTTAAACCTGTCCAATATGTGCTTGCTAGACTTTATATGGCCTGTCAGAGAAGTTCCTCAAAAACATACCCAGTGTTTAAAACACAGCTATAAATATTAACCACAAAAATCACTTTTGATTCAAACAAACTTTATTTTCATTTAAATAAACCATACAAATTTGCAATCATTTTTAACAAAGTATTAGGTGATAAATAGCTTTTTAAATTCGGACATAAGGACATTATCTATAAAGAAAACCTAAGGTAATGAAAACACTTACTTTTGCATTGAAATTATTGTGTGTCAACAAATGAAGGGAGACAGTAGGTTTCCCCTTACATTTACAAATGCTCACAGTCGTCTGGGATGTTTGCGATTTTCATTTTTATGATGTCATCTCCTGATGCTCTCCTAGGAAAACGGGGATACTGTAGCAGCAAATTTAAGAATAGCAAACAGATGATTTAAAGGATGTAGTGGTTTTGGGGGGGGAGGGGAGACTTCAAAATTTTTTTTTTTTTTACCTCCTTTTCCTTTTTGCCTTAATCCTCTCATTTGGTTTAGAAACATAAGGCCCTGTTCACTTCATTTAAGCCTCACAATGACTGGAAGCCTGATCAATCTGTCTTGTGTCTTCTTAGGGCGAAACTGCAATTGAGCGGAAGCAACAGATGAACAAAGCTCACATTCAAATCTGTAGCTCATTAAAATAACGTTAAAATAGAGTACAATCTCAATTGTAAGTGAATTGTAGCTGGCTTTTTTTTCCTGCTAAATACATTTGATTAATAAACTATACAATCATTAGCCCTGAATCAGTGGGCTTTAAAGTACATTTAAATAAATGTCTTTTCTTTTTAAAAATTTGAACATTTTGAAAGACATTTTGGATATAGGTTTTCAGCAAACCTCTCAATGAGATAACATTGCAGCATGCTCTGATGGCACATCCCATCAAGATATGATTCACCAAGACTCTATAGTATATGGAGGAACCATCAATGTAACAGTTCTAGCTCAAAATTCCTGATTCTATAACGACATGTCATAGGGAGAGTTTCTATAAATCAGTGCCCACATTGATTTGCTATGCAACAATTTGCTATCCAAGTGCCCACTAAGTGACATTTGTAGGACTTTTGTGAGTTTTAAGTAACCCAGAAATTCAGTAGGGGCATACATAAGTAAACATACTATCTCTGGCAATTTGTTGTCAACTTGATCCTGCGGATTCCAGTCTGCACCTAATCCAGGGCTGAAACATTTATAACACATCTGACAAGGGATAGTCAGGGTTTGTGAAAGTCAAATTTTAGTTAGGAACACATGTATCCATTCTTATGTATGTCTGATGGGTTTTTGAGAAAAGGCATAATAACATGTCCTAGAACATCCTGGGAAATCTGGAGATACCTATTAAAATAAAAAATGCATATACTCTTCAACCCAAAAACCTTACTAGGAAATCTATCCCGTAGAAATAGAAGCACCCATGTGAAATCATATGTAATCAAAGATATTCAGTGCAGAATTATTTCTTGGGGCAAAAACAAAAAACAAAAAAATAGACAAAATAGAAAAACTATGGACCATCCAGACTATACAATATTACATACCTTTAAAAGAATGTGTTAGTGCCATACTAGTTGACCAGGAAATTTTTCCATGATGTATTCTTGAATGAAAAGTAAGATGCAGAGAATACATTTTTAAAAAACTAACAATAGCAAAATCCCTATTCACAGATGTGTGCACACACACAGGTTTGTTCTGATTTTATGCTCTGGAGAAAGGTTTGAAAGGCTATGTAAGAGGTCGTTGGTCGTTGATAGAAGCATAGAAGGGAACTGGAGCAACGAGGAGGAAAGTAGGAGATAGGGGGTGGAAGGTTGGCTGATAACAAAAAGAATTATTTTTATAAAAGGTCCTCAATGAAAATAGCATATTATTCCAATACATCAAATTTTTAGAATAAGCATGTAATATTTGTATAATCAGATTAAAACAACGAAGCCACTTTCAATAAATAAAGAAGAGATGGCTGAGAAGTGAGTCTAGTTGGAAGCTCTTCAGGTCATAGATAGCTTTGTAAGTCAATTCCTAGCTTCTTCTTATGCTTGCTTTATAATTTTGGGGAAGTCACTGAATTTCGCTAAGCCTCTATTTTCCACATCTGTGTAAAGTGAGGTAATAACAAAGTGGATATTAAATGAAATCATGTATTTAAAGCAGCTAGAAGAGGGAATGACCACAGTAAGCCCTCGGTACATTGTGATTCTGAAACCCCTCACCCGACTCCTGCCCTAGGGTTTAGGGATGTGGCTTCCTTGCTGACAGGGGTATCTGGGTTCAGGCTGAAGCAGCCACTAAAAGGCTCTCACATATACACGAAACTTCAGGGTCTGAGCCCACCCGATCAGAGAAAGGAAAGCAGGGAGAGAGGCAGAGAGGGAAGGAAGCAGAGCGGAGACAGAGGAGTGACTAACTTCTTAGATATCTTCTCAGTGATGAGAACAGAAACTATGACTAGGAATCCCTTAGTTCAGTACAGTGATAGAGAAGAATGTCTCTAAATATTCAAAATCTGGGTCCTGATGATCTACCTGGTGTCTCTTCTCATCATGTCCCAACTTCGCTCACAGCCCATCAAAGGCCCACTCCTCCTTCAGCCGCACAAACGCTTGAGCTCTGCCCAGCGCCACCACGCACTGTCCCAGTAGGTGCAGGGTCAGAGATTTCTGAGTAACCCCAAAGGAAACAGACGGTACGTTTCATGGATATCTGGTCCCCTTGTGAGGATGTGACTGACATTTTTTAATTAAACTGGCCCACTGGAGTTTAATTAAGGTGTTGCCTTCTTGAGATGAAACTAAAGCAAAAATATATCACTTCTACGGAACAAGTGTGTAAGATAAGAAGCCTCCTTCTTTCAGCCCTCTGATCTTTAAAAGAAAAAAAAAACCCAAAACATCTCCAGTGTTTCCCTTATTCCCTAAATTTTTCATCTTTTAATTAGCAAAGTCATTTTAGAAGTGATTTAAATGAACCATGGGCCATCTCTACAAAGCTACATGTATCTGAGAAATCACAGAGTCTGAATATGTACCTTGGGGGGGGATCAAAAAGTCCTTCATTTTAATGCAATTTCACAGAAATCAGCTTAGAAAATATGTATTGACTAAAGACCCTGCAATGACGCAAGTGCTGCAAAATACTTTGAATCCCACAAGGAAACTCACAATATAAAAATAAGCACATAATCAAAACAACTTCCTATCTTGGAAAGAGCACTGGACTTGGAGTTAGGAGAGCTGCCTTTGGCTTCAGCCCTACTGTTTTCAGGCTCTGTGATCTTGAGTAAGTTACATAACCTCTCTGAACATCAGCTGCCTAATTTGTATGGAGGGCATTACACCTCACTGAGCAGTAGTTAACATTAAATGGGATAAAGAATGTGGAAGGCTGCATGAACTGTGTGGTGCTGTACAAACGCAGGGAGTTATAATTCTTATTTGGGAAATAGAGATTAAAAGTAGTTAAAACAACTTTCTTCTGGAAAGGTGGTATACAGGAGCAGATTAAAACACCTGGGGCTCCAGAGTCAGACAGACATACACTTGTGTCTTGAGTGAGCTATTCAGTAACTGGCTGTATTTTAAGGAGATAAACGGAATAAAGGTATATAGCCAGCCGATGTTTGATTCACTAAGATGTATTCATTCATTTGCTCATTCAATGATCATTTTTGGTATACCATTACATCTGGCAGGGGCCCTGCCCTCTCTAAAATGGGGAAACAATGCCCATACTCACTGCCCTAGGCATCAAAGAGTTAATGTGCTCACAGTGCCCAGTATAGTTCCTGACATATGGTGGGTGCTCAATAAATAGTAGGGTTGGTTGGTTTGTTTGTTTGTTATATGATTAAGAGCAAAGCAGCAAACATCAATTACTGATAATGGCTGAATTGATTATTTCCTTTAAGCTGAGAAATCATACAGATTTGAAACATCCTCACTGAACTTTTATAGGTTTTTTTCATGTCAGTCCTAAGTAACTCAGGATCATCATCATTATCATCTGTACAGCAGACAATGTTGAGTCCCCTCCCATTCCTTTGTACCATTTCCACGTGCTCCCCACCCCTGAATGTGTAATCTGGTGCTTTCAATCACCAGGGTGCAGCTCTTCAGAGGCCCAATCTCAGACTGCCAGGGGCTACTTTGCTGCAGGTGCAGGAAGTGGGAAGGGCCTGAGGCTCTATGACCTTCCCACACACCTTGTAAAGGTCAACCGGTGACCATGGGGTGAGGAAGTATGAACTTTCAGCACATATAAATATAATTCATATTCTGGAGTTCTTCCGCAGGATTAGGCTGAAGCCCACCCTCTGGGTGATTCTGGGATCGCCCTGCTTCCTCACCTTCCTCCCTCTCTGTCTTGCTTTCTCTGTTCTCCCAAGGTTCCCCTGGAAGCTCCTGCATAGGTGTTCTGCTTTTAAGGGTGCCAATCTAAGATAATATGTTATTACATAGTTTCTTGTAATTTATTTTACTTAATTTTGGAGCTTAGACTTTCATACCTCTTATTTCTTTTAAACAATACGTGTAATAATTCACCATTTCCCTTTGTGGACTATGTTTCCTAATGACATAATTCTGAGCATTCTTTGCTTTCCCTAAATTATTTTCCTTCACAAATTATTTTCTGTTCACTTAAGATCTTTTAATGTATATATAACCAATGAACCAATTTTCACAATAATTCTCATGAATCAGATCTTCACACACTATACACATTGATCATAACAGTAAATAACACAAAAGTCCTGAATTCTTGAAAAGAATAATTATCATGAAGATTCCAACATCAAAGTGACCACATCTGTCTCGCTACTTCATTCTTCTAAACTGAAAAGGACTATGGGGAACAGCTGACCAAATAGAAATCTTTAGGCAAAGATTATGCTAATATAGTTCCTAACTGAGGTAGGGAAAGTCAGTCGAGAAAGACCAATGACAACAATCTAAAGTCTTTTTAGACTGAAAGGCTTAAAACCAATACTGAAGGTTCACAGCCAGGGCAAAAGTTTTGCCCATTCTAAGAAAGAATTCCAAAGATATTTCTATTTCAAAATACAGGAAATTAAGCAAAAAAGTAATGTTTAATCACACTTGGATTCCAACCTTTGAAGAAGCATGGTTAATTTGAAGTGTATCTGAATATTTAACCAAAGTATGGAGCAAAAACATTTAAATTATCCTCTTTCATTATCATCATTCTCTCTTCATTCTCCCATTCACCACCACAATGGAGAAGTTATGCTTGCCACTCATGTGGACAATAGGGTCATAAGTCTTTGGTTTAGCACACAGTACCTGCTGTGGTACATATTCTTCTGTTAATGAGCATGCATAACTCTTCATCCCCAAGGAACTGTCTCTGCACATAAAAGGATACATAATTTTTATAATGCCAGAAAGAAGTAAATACAGCTCATTGAGTTTTCTATGGGAAGATTTGAAGAGTATAATTATCATGCATTGCCAGTATCTCCACGCAGTAGGCTGGTTCCTTTTCTACACAAGGGCCATGTTTAAGTTTTTATATCACACAACCAAGTTACCAAGTATGTTATTACTAGTATAACGTAAAAGCAAATTTCAGATCCCCTTGGTGCTTTCAGTGGCCAGCACCTGCAGCTCTTCTCCGGAGGGCAAGTCTCAGGCCACTGGAGCCACTTGGTCCCATGCAGTGAGGGAGAACTGCCTGGATCTTAAAAAGATCCTTACCCACACTCTGTTAGCCCCTCACTTCACTGAGAAAAAATTCTAAGACGTATTTTACATCAAGAATATTGAGGAGTGAAAGACTTTTTTTCTTCTGGATATATTCAAATTTTAAGTTATTATATTAGTCGGGCAGAAGAAAAGCATTATATCCTCTCATAATATATATGATGTGCTCTGAAAAGAAGTTGACACATACCAAATGTTCAGTGAATGTTAGAAGCTATTATTATAATTATTATAAGTATTACTATCGTTAAGGAAAACTCCAGAGAATCATCACCTGCTTCTAAAAAAATCAGGAAACAACTGAAATTCAATTTCAAAAGGTTTAGGGAATTTCTGCTATTTCCTAAGTTCTTCATAATGCAATTAAAGAAAAGGTCTGTTAAGAGAGAAAATATCACAAAAGGAATTCTAGCTGAATAACAGTCTGTGACTGAGGAAGGAAAGCTCCACAACTAAATCAAAGAGAAGCTGAAATGTGACAGCCAATTTAAAGATATATGTTCAGATGGCTTTACGTTATTTGGTATATCAAAGCAAAGTAAAAACATTAACTCAGGACTTCCTATGCTTCGTTACTTCATTACTTGACTGAATACTTAACACACACACACACACACACACACACACACACACACAGAGGCCGGCCTGGTGGCATAGCAAAGAAGTTCATGCACTCCACTTCAGGGGCCCAGGGTTCGCCCGTTCGGATCCTGGGCACAGACCTACACACTGCTTATCAAGCCATGCTGTGGCAGGCATCCTACATATAAAGTACAGAAAGATGGGCAAGGATGTTAGCTCAGGGCCAGGCTTCCTCAGCAAAAAAGAAGAGGATTGGCAGCAGATGTTAGCCCAGGGCTAAGCTTCCTCAAAAAAAAAAAAACTATGTAAGATGAAATTATGCAAAACAATCTTAATAATCAATGGGAGAAAACAGTGTGAACAGATAAAGCAAGCATCAGAACCAGACTCCAATATGACGCTGTGGAATTATAAGACAGGGAGTTTAAAATAACTATGATATATTAATGGCTCTAAAGGAAAAAGTTCACAACATGTAAGAACAGATGCATAATGTAGACAGAGATGAAAACGCTAAGAAAGAATCAAAAGGAAATAAGAAATCAAAAAAACAGTATAACAGAAACAAAGAATGCTTTTGATGGGCTCATTTGTAGACTGGACACAGGCAAGGAGAGAATCAACGAGCTTGAAGACAGTTCAATGGAACTTCCCAAACTGAAGCACAAAAGAAAAAAGCAGAATGAAGCATCCAAAATCTGTGAGACAATTTCAGAATATGTAACATATGCATAATTGAAATACCAGCAATAAAAAGAGAGAACAAAAGAGAGAAAACATTTGATGTAATAATGACTAAGAATTTTAAAAATTAATGACAGACACCAAATTACGCAGGCAGGATGCTCAAAGAGCATTAAGCAGTTATCCTGAAAACCCACACTTGGTCATATCATTTTCAAACTGCAAAAAAACCTGAGACAAAAATAAAATCTTGAAAGAAATCAGAGGGGAAAAAACTCTTATCTAAAGAGGAACAAGGGGGCAGTCCTGTGGCCAAGTGGTTAAGTTCGTGTGATCTGCTTTGGCAGCCCAGGGTTTGGTAGGTTCAGATCCTGGGTGCGGACATAGCACCACTCATCAGGCCATGCTGAGGCAGTGTCCCACATAGCACAACCAGAAGGACCTACAACTAAAATGTATAACTATGTACTGGGGGGCTTATGGGAGAAGAAGAAGAAGAAGAAAAATAAGATTGGCAACAGATGTTAGCTCAGGTGCCCATCTGAAAAAAAAAAAGAGGAACAAGGATAAGAATTACAGCAGACATCTCATCATGAAAGCAAGAGTGAATTGAAATATTTAGTGTTGAAATAAAAAAAAAAAACCTTAGAATTCTATATGCACCAAGATTATCCTTCAAAAGAAAAGGAGATATAAAGATTTTCTCAGACAAACAGAAGTTGAGGGAATTCATCACCAGCCAATCTGCCCTGCAATAAATGTTAAAAGAATTTCTTCAGGGTGGCAGGCCCAGTGGCATAGTGGTTAAGTTCCCACACTCCACTTTGGCAGCCTGGGGTTCGTTGGTTCAGACCCCAGGCATGGACCTACACATCACTCATCAAGCCATGCTGTGGTTGCATCCCACATACAAAATAGAGGAAGATTGGCACAGATGATAGATGTTAGCTCAGGAGTCAAAACAAGTCAAAAACTTGGCTCTACAGAAAGAAAGGAAGAGTGTGGAGAAGAAATGCCAACAAAATAAGCATTCTTCTCATGCTTACATGTAAACTTTACCAAGGCAGACCACATTCTGGGCCATAAAACACACCTTAACAAAAAGTTAAGAAATCACACAAAGTGTGTTCTCAGACCACAATGGAATTAAGCTAGAAATGAGTAACAGAAACGTACCTGGAAAGTCCCCTCATATTTGGGAATTAAACAACACGCTTCTATACTACATGGGTCATACAAAACATATGGATCAAAGAAGTCCTGATAGAAATTACAAATATTTTGAACTAACTAAAAATGAAAACTTATCAAAATTTGTGAGATGCATCAAAAGTAGTGCTTAGAGGGAGATTTATAGCATTAAACACATATTAAAAAGGAAGAAAAATCAAGAATCTTTCTATTCAAGAAATTAGAGAAAGAAGAGAAATTTAAACATAAAGGAAATAGAAGAAAAGAAATTATACCATTTATAGCAGAAATGAATTAAATTAAAAATAGGAAAAAACCAGAGAAAACCAACTAACCCAAAAGCTGATACATTGAAAATATCAACAACATTGATAAGTCTCCAGCCAAGCTAACTACGAAAAAAAGAAAGACAATATATACCTACCAAAATCAGAAGGGAAAGAGGGGTCATCACTATGGATGGATCCCTATTCCTATGTCATCACTATGGACATTAAAACAATAATAGAGGAAGACTATGAACAACCCTATGCCCACAAGTTTGATAACTTAGAGGAAATGGACAAATTCCTTGAAAGACAGAAGCTACCAAAAGTCATAAAAGGAGAAATAGATAATTTGAATAGGCCTTAACTATTAAGGAAATCTAAACAATAATTAATAACCTTCCAAAAAGAGAACACCAGGCCCAGACGATATCATTGGTGAATTCTTCCAAATATTTAAGGAAGAAATGATACCAATTCTCCACAAATCTTCCAGAACACTTCCTAACTCATCCTATGAAGCCAGTCTCACTCTAACACCAAAACCAGACAAATATATCACAAGAAAGGAAAATTACAGACCAATATGTCTTATGAACATAGATGCAAAAATTCTCAAGAAAATATTAGCAGATCAAATCCAACAATGTATAAATAGAGTTATACACCATAACCAAGTGGGATTCATTCCAGGTATGCAAGTCTGGTTCAACATTTGGAGATCAATTAATGTAATCCACCACACCAACAGGCTGAAGAAGAAAAATCATGATAATATTAATTCATGGAGAAAAACATTTGACGAAATCCAGCATCCATCATGATTAAAACTGTCAGGAAACTAAGGAAGGATAGAGGGAAATTTCCTCAACTTGATAAAGAACACCTACAAAAAAAACAATGCTTAAGGGTGAAGGACTGGATGCTTTTCCCCTAAGATAGAGAACAAGGAAAGGATGTCTTCTCTCACCACTCCTATACAACACCATTATGGAAATCCCAGCTAGTGTAATAAGACCATAAAAGAAAATAAAAGGTATACAAATTGGGAAAGTCAGAGAAGAAGGAAGGAATAAAATCATCTTTAGTTGTAAGTAAATGACATGATTTTCTATGTACAAATTCCAGATAATTGAACCAAACAAATCCTTTAATAATCAATTATAGCAAGGTTACATGACATAAGATTAATATGCAAAAGTCGATTGCTTTCCTATACACCTGCAATGAAAATTGGAGTTTCAAATGAAAAACACAACACCATTTATAATACCATTAAAAAAAACGAAATACTTGGGGCTGGCCTGGTGGCGCAGCGGTTAAGTTCGCACGTTCTGCTTCCCAGCAGCCCGGGGTTCACCGGTTCGTATCCTGGGTGCGGAAATGGCACCACCTGGCAAAAAGCCATGCTGTGGTAGGTGTCCCACATATAAAGTAAAGGAAGATGGGCATGGATGTTAGCTCAGGGCTAGTCTTCCTCAGCAAAAAGAGGAGGATTGGCAACAGTTAGCTCAAGGCTAATCTTCTTCTTCTTCTTCTTCAAAAAAATGAAATACTTAAGTATAAATCTAACAAAATATGTACAGGATCTATATGCAGAAAACTACAAAATTCTGATAAAAAATTAAAGATTTAAATAAATGGAGAGATATTCTATGTTCATGGACTGGAAGACTCAATATTGTTAAGACATCAATTCTTTCCCCTTGATATATAGATTCAACACAATACCAATTAAAATCACAGCAATCTACTTTATAGATATCAACAAAGAGATGGATTAGTATAAACTTCCTAAACTCTAATACGGATTTAGTAATCAGATAGATTACCATTATTCCCATTTAAGATTTATGATGATGAAAACTAGAAAATTACATGTTTAACTAAATTGAATTGTAATTCTGACAAAGATTTTATGACAACAGAAGTTATGCCCTAGACTATGTCAATTTAAATGTAATTTTGGAGATCTTTAGTTCACATTAAGACTCTGGACAAATATTACATTGAGTTAATTAATAGATAATCTTCAAATATTTGGTTATTTCTAAGTACAATAGAATACTGGACTACTAGTCCCAAACATGGTTGTAATGTATATATTTTTGCTTCTTATTTTTTTCATTTGTAGAGTAGTTTTACCTCTGGGTTGTATTAATGAATGTGTTCACATTTGCCACCTTAAGTAGGTATAAAATGGATATTTTGGCTGTAGGGGGTCATATTGTGTGAATTCATGAACTTCACTAGTCTGCTAAAATGCTTGCAAGTGACAGGTCTTTCTTGATTACCTGTCTCTCAGTTCCTTCTGAGAAATAGAAGTTACTTTAGTTAACAATTATTATTAATATAGGTGATTAAAACTATATTAGAAGTAGTAACAGAGCAATAGGTTGTCTATGCAAGGTAATGAAATGTGTTTTGTTTATCAAAGAAAAAAGAGTGTTTTTGCCCTTAAGTAAAGTATCTGGCTTTTCTAGAATGTAAAAGAGGACAATGAAGACATAATTTGAATGCAAATAGAAAATTGTAGGGATTTTCTGAAATTCATTTGCCTTGGTTTATAATTAAATAACAAGACTGAAAATGAGCACTGAAATACATTAACATTTTGCCAAAACTTTCTCAGTTTTGATGGGTTTATTGATAAGAAAAAAGAACTTTTGGATACTTTACTGGAAAACATTATATTCGAATTTTGTTCTCTCTTAAAATGTCAAGTTGGCCTTGGATAATTCAGTCTACTCTTTATCAAAGGTAGCAAAGGGTAATTTTTTTTTGTAATCTATATATCGTCAGAATAATTTTCTATGCTTTTTGCTTACTTTATCATATCCTTGGTTACTAAAAAAAAGTTTCCCATTTCTAAGAATGCTAGGGCTCATTATAATTTTGTTGCCTTCTTTTATGTTTGTTTAAAAATATTGTATTGCCACTTTGATCAATAAGTAGCCAAGCTAACACCGTTCTTTCTTCCCAGGCATCTAATATCCTCTCTTAATCAAATGACCAAATTTCCCGACCAACTCTTGATTTTGCCTTTCCAACATCAGACCACAGATTAACCACAAAAACTTTTTTGAAGTTATTTTTTCACCTAAACTATCTCTGAGGTTTCCCAGACGGCTCCTGGGCAATCACAAAGATTTGTTCTTTCACTTTACAAAAAGAGGGATGCTAGAAATAATTAGGTTTGTTTAGTAGCCTCTATATTTCTTATTTAGTTCAACACTAATTAGGTGTAAAAGCTGCATGGAAACAGTTGTCAAATCAAAAGAGGAAAACAGCCTTCTATAGGTTAATTATACAATTTAAATATTAATATAAATGCATCTCAGAGAAAGTATTTGTCAACGCCATTACTGTTGTTCTTTCCCTCAGGAGAAACACAATTAAATCCTTAGAAAACAGTTATGTTTTATACTCTAACAGAAAATTTTACTCTTTTATCTTCTAATATTATATCGGACTTAAAGCATTATATTATTACTGTAATCATTTTTTTTAAAGATTGGCACCTGAGCTAACAACTGTTGCCAATCTTTTTTTTTTTTTCTACTTTTTGTCCCCAAATCTCCCGGGTACATAGTTGTATATTTTAGTTGTGGGTCCTTCTAGTTGTGGCACATGGGACGCCACCTCAGCATGGCCTGACAAGCGGTGCCATGTCCACGCCCAGGATCCAAACCAGCGAAACCCTGACTGACGAAGCGGACCGCACAAACTTAACCACTCGGCCACGGGGCCGGCCCAACAGTAATCATTAACCACAGTCACTTGATACTGTCAGCATCAAGTGGTTTCTGCTTTCTTTTCGTGTGTACCTGAAGGCTCTGCCATAAACTACAGGCTGGAAATTGCGTCTTCGACAAAGGACAGACTCAGAACTGATGGAAAGTACCAGATACTCTTAATTATTGGCATTTCAATTAGTAGAATGCGTATTTAAGCTTCCAAGTTGAGATTGCCTGGACAACTGGCATAATACGCTATAGTACACTGGATCGGATTTCCAGAGCTCTTCTTAGCCCAGAAGCAGATTGTTTAGGAAAAGCCAACACTGACCCACGATCAAGGAGATAAGAATTCCATAGGAACAGATCGGGGGAAATCCAACTTTGCCTACTTGCTTTGGAATGTTGCTAGTATCCTTTTGAATGATCTATTTGCTGATGAGTGCATGGTGTAGTCTTTCTCATTTCCTTGATCTATCTCAAACCTTTAATTGACCACTTTTGTACAATGTGAAGTAAGCACTCTTTACATGTTTAAAAAACAAACAGCAGGTCTGTAAGTTTCCTGAATGTTTTCCTTTAATATTAAGACATCAGGTGATGACAGGATGGAAGAGGACAAAAAGAAAACATACCCTTACGCCCAGAGTCCTTTTGATAAATTATTGCCCCCTCCCCCCAGGATATATGAGCAAAAATAAAGTAGACCCTATTATTGTTTTCTCGGCTTCAACTTCTAACCACTTCCTGAATCATAAAAATAGTTCAACCCAATTAAAAAAAAAAGTAAATGACATGGCTTTCAAATACTAATACATTTTCCATTTTTTTAGCTTGGAGCAGTAAACCGTTTCTTTGCATTTAAAGAAGTTGAACTTCTCTATGAACACATTTAGTACATTAAAAAATATTATCAATTTTCTAAATTATTTATTTTATAATATTCTAACACATTTTTCTTTTTTTATACAGATTTTTTTTTTAAAGATTGGCACCTGCTCCAACAACTGTTGCCAATCTTCTTTTTTTTCTTCTTCCTCTTCTTCTCCCCAAAGCCCCCCAGTGCATAGTTGTATATTTTACTTGTGAGTACCTCTGTTTGTGCTATGTGGGAGGCCACCTCAGCATGGCCTGTTGAGTGGTGCCATGTCCACACCCACGATCGGAACCAGCGAAACCCCAGGCCGCCAAAGCAGAGCTCGTGAAGTTAACCACTCCGCCACAGGGCCAGCCCCCTAACACATTTTTCTAATAAACTTAATCTCTTTCTCTTAGCATCTTTGGGGAAATTTAATTTACCTTGTTAACATTTACATACTAGAAAATCAATACAAGTGGAGTGTTTTTTAATAAATTCACTCAGAAATAAAATTACAAAAGTGAGATATTGAATATGCAATATTAACATCTATTAACAAAATTTGGGGTAAGAGACCATTTTTGTTAACTAGTTTTTCTATTAATGAGGGTTAAAAATTTAGAGAGCCTTTAAAATTCTACACTTATTGCTGAAATTCTTTCTAAATGGCATTGATACACTTCTTTACTTGCTTGAGACAGCATGATGGAAGAGGAAGAGGAAGGGAAAGAAGTCTTAAGAGACACACAGGAAGACTTCCTTAAGAGGAAGGCTTTGGAGACACACAGGCATAGGTTCAAAACCAAGCTTCCCAGTTATTACTTGCAGGCCCCTTGGTAAATCTGAATGAACCTCTTTAAGCCTCTGCTTCTTTATCTGTGCTAAATATAAAAACCTACCTCAAAGGTGTCTGCAGGTTTGGTTTCTCCTGAGGCCTCTCTCCTTGGCTTGCAGATGGCCACCTTCTTGCTATGTCTTCACATGGTCTTTGCTCTGCATACACATCCCTGGTGTCTCTTTGTGTCCAAATTCCTCTTCTTGTGAGGACACCACTCAGATTGTATTAGGGCCCAACTGTATGACCTCATCTGATCTTAATCATCTCTTTAAAGGCTCTATCTCCAAATATAATCACATTCTGAGATACTGAGTGTTGGGGCTTCTACATGAGAATTTGGGGGGGGGGGTCACAAAACATACTAATACATTTTTCATTTTATTAGTTTGCAGCAGTAAATTGTTTCTTTCCATATAAAGAAATTGAACTTCCCCATGGGCACATGGTAAAATCAATAAGTAGCTATTGTTAAGCATAGTATTTTGAACATCATGTAATTATTCTTTGGTGGCTGACATGTCATTATGGTACCTCAAGACATCATGCGGACTATCACTTACCATAGCTATAGATATTTCTACCGAGAGGCATGGAAAATTTGGCCAAACGTGTACTTATACTAGGAATACAACCTGGAAATTTCTTTATGGAATAAATTCTTTATGTTGGCTTAAAAAATTGTAATTGGTCTCATTCTCCTGAAACCAGAGGGGAAATATACTCAACTGAGTGTTAGAATAATGAAATAGTGTCTGTATCTATTAATTATATACATAAAACATTTAAGAAGTTTCAACCAATGAAGTTTAAAGATACTTCATAGCCATTCCATTCACACATATAAGTTAATTCACGTAGAAATTTGAGATTTAATTGAAAAATAGCTTTGAGTATTTTTCTTTCACATTACACAGGCCTGCCAACCTAGTAACGGACTGAATTTGCCATGATAAAAGGTTCCATAGGCTTCACCCCATGCCATACTTACAGTGACACCAAGACAACTGAATATATTCAGGAGAAGCAAGGTAGGCTGCTAATTAAAGTGTTGCTCAGAAATGATTATTTAAGCAACAAAAATTGTGGATAACTCAAATAAGATATTTTCTTTTAGTTTCTTAAAGAAAGCCTCAAAATAAAGTCTTATCATGGCCCCTACATTTGATAATAAAGGTTGGTTGGCACATATGATACTGAGCCTTCTTTTTAACATATTCTAAAAACCTAAAAATTGTCTTAACTTTATCCTGTTATTTCTGGTTTCATTGCAATATACAGCAAAATTTCATCCACAACCAAACGGCTCTGCTTGAGGGCATTCTCATTGCTCTATACTGAATCACTAAGGAATTTTGACAGTCAATAAACCATAAATGTATATCTTCTTTAGCGAATAACTAATGTTAACCACATTTTTATTAAGACTCTATAGTACGATGACAATAAGTTTAAGTGTAGTAATATCATGACTAAAATGAAATGTATGCATGTGTTATAACTGGCTGATCATACAAATAATTACTAGATATAAACACATATGCTTTTGTAGATTTGTTGGAGAGATTCGTTAATTGCTTAATGAAAGATGTCTTTCAGATACTAATTCCTTCATTTAGTTCAACAGATTAAATTTTATATGAGAAGATATTAGCATGCATGCAATGAAGTGACAAGGACAACCAAAATGCTTAAATGTTAATGGATAAAAGCGTTCGGGTTATTTTAAAAAACTAAACAGTATAATTTTCATTTTGTGTGCTTCCATTTGCTTGCTGCACAGACAAAAATGTCCTTTTTAATATTCATGCAAATATTGCAATATCAAGATTGTTTTTACATTTTTCTGCATTGTAAATAAATTATAAAACTTTAAACAGTGTATGAATAATTCCAGGTAAGGCAAGATTGTGCATTTTCTAATTTGCAGAACTAGTCAGAACTTGACATTTGCAACCAAAGCAAATCACTTTTTTTGCTATAGTTTTAAGTAATTATCTAATTTTATGGAGATTTTAGATTTCTAGTTTGCAGAAAGCTTTAATATAAAAATAGCTTTACCACCAGAGAGTTAACGTCGACAATTTTTTTGCGAGAGAAAATTACCACTAATACCAACAGACCTGTCTTCATTCCCCCCAGTCCCCTTAAACTGCAGTCAATCTGGTATAATCTTTTTTCCGGCCCCAGTAGGGTGCAGAGAGCCCTCTAGCTTCCAAGGCTGTTTCCTACTGAGGTACATATTGGCCAGCATACAGCTGCTCAGAACAACTATTTGCATCTACAATGGGGTCATCCCACCACGTTCTTTTCAGATCAATATGATTGGTACAAACAATAGTTTGATTTTGATTGCTCTATAGTACGCTTGGGTAGAGCCTCTGAATGCAAGTGAATTGCTTAGAAACAATGGGCTGGTTCATCATCCAAAGCGTCCCTTTTCAAACAGCTGCCTCTGCCACACTCACCCTGACAACGTCCAGAAAAACAGATGGTTTCAGCATTCATGGCCAGTTTAGCGAAAGCCCCTGAGTCAACCATTCGACGCATGTTTTTTAATCTATTTGATATTAAGGAGTAGTTCTCTCCACTAAAATTTTCAAATACATTGAAATTCTCTTGCTGAATCTAAGTCGAATTAAAAAGAAAGAAGTAGGCATTTAGGAGATGAAAATAAAATCCCTTTCTTAAATCAGGACAGCCAAGGTCTTTTGTTAAAACCACAGTGTAGACCGTCATGTATGTTATGTGTAGTAATTCTGCAACACAAAAAGGTAGATTAATAATGCATCTAAGATCCCTCAGCATTGATCTCCCTAGCTTCTGCTGTCTATTTAAAGGCAGGCCTTTAAGGTTGTTTAAAAAGCAATGCATTTTTTCCCTGGTTTTGTTTTACCACAAGAAAAATCAGTTCTGAGAACTGCATAGGGAATAACACAAGAGACACTGTCATTCTTGTGTGCTATCATCACTCATTTACAGACTATATTAAAATATATTTTTAATTCAGTTGGTTGCAATGGCTGTGAAGACTCAAGTATTCATCCTAAATGCATTTATATTTTGGTGCTTTAAAAGAAACAATTTTACATTTTATATGTAAGCTATCATCCCAAGACTATTTTTCCTCTGCATTTTTATAGTAGGCAACATTTTACCCATTAGCCAATAGAAATATTTTAATTTCAAAAACAATTAGAAACAGGATAGTAAATAATTTAAAATTAAATTTTTTTCACTACTTAAGATACAAAGTTTTGCAAAAGGTACTCAACCCAATGCTACATATTTTTTCTAAATACCACTTGTTCATATCATAACTCTCTAAGGACACAAAAGACATTAAAAGGACATTTTAATATACTCCTGTTATCAAGTGCCCTCTGTGGAATGCACTTAACCTCAATCTGCATTTACAAATCCATAATATTGTACATACCCTCACTTTACAGAATATTTTATTCCTAAAATGTGAGTACAAAATAAGTTTATTAAAAAATTCCATTTCGTCGCTGAATTTATTATATATTCAGGAAACATTCATTTATTCAATTAATTTAACTAATCTGTAAAATGAGGATAATAGTTCTATCTATATCATTGAGTTATTATCTGAATTACATTAGATCGTGTTTATAAAAGCACTTAACACAGTACCTGGCTCATCACTTTATTATTATCACCATCATCATCATTATCCTTACTAGAGAGATACAAAGACAGTATGCCACAGAAGAATGTATTTCATGACCCAGTGGGTAAAGGTAAAAATGTGCAAGGGGAAGAATTAAGGTCATCGCCTGGCCTGTGACTCTCTGTGCTTTGCTCCGGAAGAAACAGCACCTCCACTTCAGGATCTGTGCTTGCCCCTTCTCACCAAAACTCCTCTTCTGTAGACTACGAGATGTTTCTCAGGAGTGCCAAGCATGGCCAATGTTGAGGCAGTTCACACCTCCACCTCCTCAGCTCCTTGATGCTGCCTGGTAAACTCCAGCGCTTCCCAAACCCACAATTCATCCACGTATTCAGTGCTCTTTGCCCAAAACCAAAGCATCTGCCGAGGAGCTCCAGACAAGCAGTGAGGCAAGAGGCAGAGTTTTTCACCTTCAGTGTGCATATATCCTCACATATCTCCCTCCTTTAAATACAATCAAACAGGAACTCCCCTTTCCTCTAGATCCACACTTCAGTTGTTGCCCTGGGCTTCTGCCCCACATGTTCCACTAAAACTGCAATTATCCAGTTGATTATCAAAGATCCCCTAACTGCCAAGTCCACAGTTCTGATGGCGTTCACTTTGCTGCCGAATCTATGTCTGCTGACCACCATTCTTCACTCATTCATTTACCTGCCCCTGTGCTGGGCCCTGGGGATACAAAGAAACACTTACTGAGAAACACTTATTGTGTGGCAGCACCTCCCACATTCTCTCCTAGCGCTCCTCCCATCTTTTCAATCATTCTCACAGATTTACCTTCTTCTACCTCGCAGTGAAATGTTAGTCTTCAGGGTTCTATGGTCTACAGGTGTTCTCAGTCTACAAATCTTTATTTTCTCTACTCATTCAACAAAACCTTTACTGAGCATCTCCTATATCCAAATTTTATCTAGACTATGACTTCCACTGAATATGACCTCCAAACTGGCATAATTCATTCACCTAACAAATACTGTTGAGCACTTTCTCGGTGCCAGGCATAGCGCTAGGCTCAATCATGTACTGATGAATAAACTAGTCTCCAACT
Source organism: Equus caballus (assembly GCF_041296265.1). Classification (NCBI taxonomy): domain Eukaryota; kingdom Metazoa; phylum Chordata; class Mammalia; order Perissodactyla; family Equidae; genus Equus; species Equus caballus. The sequence continues at coordinate 20,188,339 of NC_091692.1, read as the reverse complement.
TCAGAGAGCTTTCTGTGTGGTCGAGAAGAAAGATAACTACACAGGCAATTAAAATACTGAATGATGCAGCCGTGAATGCACAGAGAAGGTTAACCTAACTTGCAATGAGGGTTTACACCTTAAATATCTAACAGCAGGAGAGAGACATCATCAGCTTGTGTTTTAGAAAAATCACTCTGGCTATAGTGTGGAAAATGGATTTGAAGGGGGCAGGGAGATGAATTAGGAGGTGCCATAGTAATCCAGGTAAATGATGATGGAAAACTGGATTAAGAAAGTGGCAGTGAGGACAGAAAGAAATAGATGGAATTTAGAACTCTTTATTAAATAGATTTACAATACTTGTTAATTGGGCTCTGAAGATGGATATGTAAGAAACTCCTGGAAAGGGGATAGGAAAAATAAGATCAGGTATGTTCATGAGGCTGTATTTCTAAGGCCCAGAGAACATCATCCTGTAATAGATCGTATGACAACAATTTGTAGTTGCCTGTATATAAGTCTGTCTCTTGCACCAGGAAAGAGGTTTCTAGCATTTTTCTACCTCCATACTATGCATATATTCAATCAACTTCCATCATAATATTCCTTATTAAAAGCAGTGTGGGTAGAAGGGGAGGAGAAGAGGAAGAAAGTTCAAAATCTCCAGGGGAATATAGGCAGGGGAATTGAACATCCGCCACCACATTAGAAGTTTCTTGACAGCAGGAAAGGTATCTTTCTAAATTTTGTTTACCTAAGACCTAGCACAATGCCTGGCACAAACCAGGTGTTCACTGTTTCTTGAATGAATGAGTACATCAATAAACGCACAATAAAATGCTCCTAGGTTTTTAGCCAAACAGTCAGTCTGCGGGGATTCTCTAGGAAGAGAGAAACGAGCCAGCTCTCCCTTCAGTCCGACTTCCTGTGACTGACTTTCCCTTTCAAGCCTCCTTTATTTTGGGGTTGGGGATGGGCAGACATGAGAGAAGATAGGTAGGAAAATCCTACCAAAGTCCAGAGAGTCCTGGAGCTTCAGGGCTGAGAGGATCCTCCACCTTTATCTCACTTTAGAGATGAGAGAACAGATCTAAAGGCTGAAGTGACTTTCCCAGGCAGGCACGGCCACACGACAGTATCCAGATCTACTGACCCGAGCCCAGTGGTCTTTTTTATCTCCAAAACTTTATAATCGAAACATTTTGCAAGGTTTAAAACGTCAAGATGTTGCAAATGATCCCAATTTAAGGGCATGTCTGAAGTCAAAGGAATGAGTTTAATCACCTTTGCTTCCTAGGGAAAAATTAAGTGGAAAAAAAAGATATTGGTTCCATCTGTTGGTTTAGTTTTATTTGTACGTTTCCCAACTCATTCCAAGTACATTAATAGCCTTAAGCTACCTTAGTACACTACATATTATGCTCCATCTATCTGCAGACAAACGAGTCTCTAAATCTTTAGTGTAGTGGCAGGAGAGGGAACAAAGGTTGTCTGGAGCACTATCAAGGGAAAATGCGTAGAGTCCTGAGACAGTTGTTCAGTAACTTCATACTGACTTGGACTTGCATCTCCCTCTGCCCTGGCTTTACATCTGCTTCCCAGAGCCGACCCTAATTCCTGGCTTCTGCTCTTTTCCTGGTCCCCCAATTTCTCCGGGACAGAAGCCCAATATCCTAGGGCTACCCTACAGGCGCCATGGTAGCCATTTACACATGTCTGATGTTACCTGTGTATCTGGACAGGTGCCTCCTGCCCATCCCTTACAACATGCCAGGATACCATCCTTATACCAACGCCAGATCCTCTTGCTGTTTAACCTCAACTTCCCATTAGCTTCCTGCTGCAGGGACCGGTCCTTCTCTAGTTCTGTCCCCATTGGGTCTCTCTGTATTCTGGGTCCCCTAGTTGTTTTCTGTGACCACATTGTTAATTCTTTCTTAAAATGCAAACTGTCGTAAATTTTTAAAGTGATGTATTTTCACTGTAGAAAATTTATAAAATAGAGATGAGGAAAAGAAGAAAGTAAATGTGATCTGTCATCTTATCTCTCTAACCACTCTTAGTATTTTGGCATATTTTCTTTATAAACCCACACAACTCACATGTACATACATACAGTTTTTCTTGAAAAATGGCATCATACAGCATCGTAAACCAGCTTTTTCACTTAATAATATGGTATAAACATTTATTCATGTCATTAAATATTCCTATACAACATATTTTTAATGCATGGATATAATTCCTTTGTAATTGGTTGTTATCTAGATCATTTATTTTTCACTATTATAGTAAAAGCTATAATATACAGTGCACATATATACAGGTGTATATGAATATATATAAAAATAAATATTCAAGCACCTCTATGATTATTTCCTGAGGATAAATTACTAAAATTGGAATTGCTTAGTCAAATGGCATGCACATTTTTAAGGCTTTTGATGCAGACAGGAAAATTGGCCTTCAGAAAAACTGAAGCAGAACACACTACAACAGCAGTATATGAGAGTGTTCATTGCCACCCAAATCCTCGTCTAAACTGCCTTTTCCTTTCTGCCTCAAAAACTAGGTCAGCCTAACTATTTACTACAGGACCAGATTTTACTTGAATCCTGCCTTCCCCAGCTTGCGAATCGGGGCATTTTCTTAACCTCTCTGATCTCCTACCCTCTCTGATAGTATGTGAAAGAACACAATACCACACAGGCACAGTAAATTCACAATAAAAGTGCATTTTCTTCCTTCCATATGTCAAGTACCAGCCTACATGTAAATTATCATCGCCACTCTGTTTTGTTATTTATCTTTTCACGTATATGTTTGTTCTAAAAAAACAACACCATGATCTGCTTTCCAGGGATGTATTGTTAGGAAAAGCCAGGCTGCCTATAGATTAGAAAGCAATATCACTCATTGCCAGCAGATGCCACTACCTGATCCATGATGTATACCAGAAAAAAATCCCGAAGGATGAGGTTCCAGGTCCCCTAAGCAAATCAGTGCTCTAGCTAGTTCATGAGCGGCACACATCTGAGATTTTGTAAAAATTATGTAAAGGAAGTTTACTTACAAAAAGAGCTACATATTTTGGAATATATTTTCATAATTAAATGTCATGTCCAACTTTCTGTTAAAATCAATTGTGCATGTGTGTATATGTATATATCAAGCAAGATAAACTCTAAAGTTCCCTCAAGAGGTTTATATTAATTATGAGCTGTTCTTAAACGTATCTCTGCCACCCACAGAGTTCTAATGACTTTAAAATATGCTAGTAATGAGGAAAGACATATGGGATATTATGTAGAGCTGAGGTAGGTGGTAAGAGATACAGAATGGGACTCAAGGAGAGAATATTTTTTTTAATGTTCTCTGTGTGAAATTATACACTACAGGATTTGAAGGGAAACTGTAAAGTCTTATGTCTTTTTTTGTATATGTACGTTTATACATATATAAGTCTGAAACTTTGACCCTATATACAAATATATATGTATAATTTCTGGTATAATTTCTCTGGCAATGTATGAAGAAAGTAAAATTTGAAAAATATCTATACCTTAATGGTACCCATCAATGTCTTCTTACTGAAGACTCCGATTTAGGTTTTCTAGTCAGGGATGATGAACGCTTTGGTAAATTCACTATGCATATACGACTCCTCTTACATGTTAAAGGGATGAGAAGAAATTTGAGAGAAGCTACACACACAGAGATGATTAACAATCTGGAAAAGTTAACAGAGTGTACAAAAGTAAAGGTCAAATATGAATTACGACGGACTTCCAGTGTTTGAAATGTTAGTTTCCACTGAAGACTTAAAGAGCAGACTTTTGCTCAGAATGTACCAGAATTCAACGGTTCTCTTTAAATGGTTAACACTCTTTTAAAATGAAGATGATGGACTCAGATTTGGAAAGACTGACAGAAGTTTTTCATAAAAATATCACGGCAATTTTTCAAAACAAAAAAACAATGTTAAATGTTCACTATCTTGGGCTGTTCTTAATTTTAATTTACTGAGAGCCTACAAAATGATTTGTCTTGCTTGGATGAAATCTGAAGCACTATGCAAACATTCAGTAAACGCATCAGCTCCCATTGCTTTGCAAACAAACCTAGTTTCCTCTCTGTATTAGCTAAGCATACATAGAATTTCTTTGAACCCCAGATACATAACCCTGTCCCACCAAAGATGATGGTTCACATTGAAGGAAAGCAACCATTCCTTGCAGAGAACGAATCCAACCTTTCGGACTGATTTTTGTGCATTCATCCTAAAGGAATGTATAAAATGTGGCAGGAGAACTGAAGGGGCCTAGAACCGGCAACATAGACAAGATTCCAGCTCTCATGAAGCTTACATTCTAGTCACTGTAAACACACAAGAGTAAGTATGCAAATACATAAGCCGGAAAGTTTCAGACTGCGGTAAATCTATAAAGAAAATGAAATGGAATCATATGACAGAGTAAAAGGATAGTGCAGACAGGGTGGGACGAAAAGGCGTTTCTGAGGAGATGATATTTGAGCCACATTTTGGTTGGTGAGCTACAGCCTGTCGTGAGAACGTGGGGGCTGAGCGCCAGTCAAAAGAGAAAGGGTGCAAAGAGGAACAAGCTCAGCAAGTCCAAAGAACAAAGAGGCCAGTGTGGCCAGTGCCCCGTGCACAGGCGGGCAGAGGACGGGAGGAGGCTGCCCTGAGGGCTCTGTGCCCCAGCCAGGATGTGCGCTCTCTTCCAGGAGCAGCAGGAAGCCCTGAAGAGTCTGAAGCACGGGAGTGACATGCATGATCTGATTAAGTTATAAAAAGCCTGTCCGAGAAGTGCAGGATCTCTTTTTTAGTAGTGGAATATTTGTGCAAACTTGATGTATTACATTGATAATTTCATTTTTAAGATCTGCAAGAGGTCTCAGTGTTTGGGAATCTCTTAGCATTGGAGTTGTGATTGCCCTGACAGTAATTTAAAAGTGTTCAAAAAGATAATGTGATATATTAAATTTAAAACAATGTTTAAATGTTTAACATAACTTGTTTAACATGCAGGAGTCAAGGCAGAGAGAGACCCGAAGGACTGGAAGTTAGTCCAGCAAAGAGGAGAGGAGAGCAGACTGAGGATCCAGTAGATGAAGCAGGCAAGCAGGAGTGAGCCCTGGAATCGGAGGCAAGCTGTCTACAAGGCTGAAGCATGGGAAGAAGAAGGCATGGCAAGAAGTGTGCTTCTGTTAGGGTCGGTGGGGATGAGGCGCAGATGTAAACGCCTTGCATGCCACAGACTCGGTTGTCTGACCTTTGTCAGGGTGAATGAAAAGGAGTGACACAATCAGATTTGAGAAGGAATGAGACCTCTGAGGGAAAGCATAAAGAAAGCAGGGCAGAGAGCTGAGGACAGAACCTTGGGCAAGGCCTATATTTATGTAGAAGATTTCAAAACAAAAGAGGTGTCAGTAGAGCACTGAGAGCAGCATCATGGAAACCAGAGACGAAGTTTTAAGGAGCCTGAGAAGCGGGAAAACCACTGGCTTTAATGATTACAAGTTCCACTGGCAACTTTAAGGCACAGTGGTGAGGCCAGAGGGGAAATAACTCACCAAGTCACAGGGCGAGTTTGTGGCCGAGCGGGGATTTGGGCTCAGGGTCACATTTCCCTCACTCAGGCCAATGGTGGGTGTGTGCATGCATGTGCCATGTGGGTATACATGTGTGTGTACACGCACAATGTGTGTTTTAACATAGAAGATCATATTTGTTGGGGTAGCGGGAAGCCAACCAGTCCTTAAAGATTCCATGTAAGTGCTTCACATGATTAGAGAAAGAACATTATACTTCTTCCATTTTATTTGTAACTTCGCTTCACTTTCCTCCGTTTCCCTTTTATCCAATCTCCCACGGCTCTATTAATCTTCCTATTGTCTGGTTTCTTTTCCCCTTAGTGAGGGCCTGGCAAATAATTTCTGGGAAGAGCTAGACAGTAAATATTTTAAGCTTTGTGAACCAAGAGACAACATCAATTATATTATGTAGATATTTATATAACAAGAAGGGGACAAAATTTCCACATATGTATCGTTGATGAAATTTAAAATATAATGATAATAAGTGAGTACTTTTTTTTTGTAATATAAGCCTACTAATGAAAGGAATGGAATTCTTTTGGTGGGATTAACATTTAATTTAATTGCAGTTCAAAGTCAGTGTTCTTTGAACTTCTGTTCAAAAATAAAAGAACTGTTGATCAGGTCAGTTGCAGATATTCATCTGTAAACACCATTCCTAGCTCACACACCACACAAAAGAGGCACAGGGGTTCGCTGGACTTGGCCCACACACAGTCTATAGCTTGCCGACTCTAAACAGCCACATCACTTGCCCACCATACATGCTTTATACCTGGTGGATTAGCAGCAGCAACCAGAGAAAAGAGTATCTGTATTCCCAGAAGTGCATGTGGTCACTTCACATCCAAGTCTTCACTCCTTTCTCTCCCCTTTTTTCCCTCTTGTCCCTACTGGAAAGCACTCTTTCCTGGTCTACAATGCGTGCGAAATGAGCAATTTGGGTTTTATGTCCAACAGGATGATTTTAGAGCCACAGAAAAGTCCTGTCCTTCAAAAATGAAACTGGCTCATGGATGAAATTTCTTTAACTTCACAATTAGTTATAAATCTCACTATACAAATACATCTGGGGAAGAGAATATACTGACTTGAGATCCTTCAGACTAAGGTACAACTAAATGTCCAACCATTTTTTAAGCACAGGATTTGTTCTGGAAGCAGAATTTATAAAGGTGCTGGGATAGGAAGAAGAACTATCAGGGGTTGGAGGAAAGGAACGCAGGAGGGGGACCTGTCAGCTCTGTAGTCCTCTCTCATCTGGCAAACATGGATTCAGGACTCACGATGTGCTAAATACTAAGGAAACAGAAAGGTTGAAAGCACGCCCCTGCCCTCTAGCTTCTTGTAATCTGCTTCAGCTACCTTCAGGCTCATACAATTTAGCTTGGAAGGGACCGCAGAGATTATGAAATCCATATCTTTATTTCATAAATGAGAAAACTGAGATTCAGAGAGGTTGAAGCCAATTTTCTCTTTAACTTTTGACATGCTATTTAATTTTGATTCTCAGCACTACAGGAAATGTGGCCTTTTAGCACTTCTGGGGAAAAAAAGGTACAGTTTTTAGAAACTTTCAACTTCAGTTTGTGCTTACCCAGACGGTTTAAAGATTCATGGGCTCAAAAACACATCTCTGAGTCAGAGAAGCAGTGGGGATTTCCAGCACTTTATCATGGAGACCAGCCAGGTCTCCAGTTGACTCACTTGAAGGATGCTGACAGGCCTGAGTCCCAGAAGTGAGTACATTTTGTAGAGTCCCAGGGTGAGAGCTCAAGCACTGGCCAAACAAGAGCCAAGGCCTTCCTGCTTTTGCCGATCACACAACCCACAGAGAGACATGAATATGGGTTTAGGAATCAGCTGGAGGTGTGTTCGAATTTCAGCTCAACTACTCTGTAGGGGTAGCCTTAAATGGTTTGGCTCCTAGACTCTTCCAGTGCAACCCAGGAGAATAATTTCTACTTCACAATAGTGTTGCTTAAGATTGTGTGAGATCATGGGCTTAAAGAGGCTGCAACACAACAGATACTTATCAAAATAGGGTACTAATGCCAAACATGCTTACTCTCTTATAAACAGACTGCTATTTATGAGTCTAACTTTCTATCAGTCAGAAAAAGAACAGAGAGAGGGAAAGTTCAGGAAGCACTCAAGACTAGACGTCAGTAGAACTTTCTTAGCCTAAATATAGCATTTAAAAGGGTTATGGAGTCTCCCAAGATCTATCAGTGTTACAGAGATCAACAATGGTCAGTGTCCTCTTGGGTACCACTTCAAGACCCTCTCAGCCCCACTGCTCACACTAGCCACTGCTGAGCTGACTAAGTTCAGTTCAGGCTTCCACCAGCTTCATTCCAGTGCATCTTAACAGTACTTCACCAATCTGCGTTGCCCACTTCTTGCTTTCTACCCCTGGGCTTGAGAGCACAGCAGAGGACACCCCAAAGAACCCCTGAACACTCGCACATGTGCCACCTGGCAGTATGGAGGAGTTAACACTTGCAGACCTGCCCGAGTCCAATATAGCCTGGGAGTCTATGCACAAATGCTTCTTGCCCCTGGGATCCTTGCATGTGGAGAGTCCTCAGACACATTTCATAAGCTTCTCAGGAGATCACACCAGATTGAGTACAAGTGGTGGCCACCTCCATAGCACATCTCTTGTCTTGGCTTTCCCTCCTTCCCCATCCACTGCCCCTGCTCCCTGGGGTCACATTCTCAAATAAACTACCTGCACAAGCCTCTGTCTCAGGCTCTGCCTTCAGGGAGTGCAGGCTAAGACACCACCTATTCCAATGGTTACCTAGAATAACAGGTCTGGGGAGTTGAAAGGGACATTAAAGAGAGTTTACTTCAAGGATGAGAAATAAATGGCTGGGTGCTAACCCTCTCTCCTTACTCCTGTGACAAAGGTCACAAACTAAATGTGATGCTCCTTCCCAATGGGCCCAGACACAGCCTCAGAATCTTTCTCTACACTGCTTCAGATAGCCTCCATCAACTAACTGAAGCTGATGCTTGAGACAAAATTCATTTGCTACCTTGAGTCCGACAGATCCAGATACTTCAAGTTTCAGTTCTGCCACTTATTAGCTACGTATCCCTGAAACAACTTTGCTAACTTTTATGAACTTCACTTTTCTCAACTATAACATGAGCAGAATAATTTCTTTTCACATTGTTATATTCACAATTCACACTGTTAACAATATTTAATATTGTTCAAATCTTTTTATTTGTTTAATATTTAATAACATAATATATTAAAGCACCTAAGAAGATATTTGACACATAGTAGATAATAAATGTAACTCTGTTCTCTCTTTTATTTTAAAATGCAACAAGGAGGTGAAGTGCAGACACAGTTACTCATTGTGTAAACTTGACAGTAAACCCCATCTTCATATTTACATCTGTAAAAAGGATATAATAATTCATACCTCATTCCTCATTGCAGTGAGGATCAAATGAAATAATGAATAGACCACAGTACTGTTTTCAGTAATAATATTAGGATTATTACTAATATTACTAACATTAGTAATAATATAATGACGTATTATTTCAAATAAAAAATTCTAAGATCTATTGAGTATATTAAGCATGCCTTTTTATTCTAAATTTTTGATGTTTTGATATCTTTGGGCCTTGCTGACACTCACCCCTCCCAGGGTTAGCCAATTCCTAGAGATAATAAATGACAGACCTGCAAGCATATGAAAGGTATGGTACCCCAGGGTCAGGTACCTGACAACAAGGGGCAGCCCCTATGCCCCAGAGGCTGCACATTCAAACTAGCCAAACCCAAACCTGCTTACCCTACCTCGCCTGTTCCTTCCTTTACTGTGGAAACCAATATAAAGTGTCTTCCCCATGATTTTCCCTTGCTCTCTCTTCTTCCTGACCAATCCTAGCTTCCCTGTGTGGCCCCCGCAACGGTATGGTATTATTCACCATACCTGAATAATAATACAACCTATATTTCAAAACAGTGAAACTGAGAGATCAATGTCCCCCACTTGATTAAAGACACAGCCCTCAGTCCCTAGTCTTTCTATCACAAGATGCTGCCTCCCAACAGGGCATCAGACAATCCCAAGCACCAACTACAAGATGACAAGCCCAAGGCAGAGTCCGTTGATAAACAAATGCTGACCAAGGAGTTCATCAAGCACCCTGGAGTCCTGATGCACTGTGAGAAGAGGAAGGAGGAGGAAGTTGAATAACTCTTCGGGTGGCCTTCACAGCCTGGTCAGCTCTAAACTCAATGATGGAGGGAGGAGCTAGAGTCCTGGCTACAGTCTGGAACTGTTGCAGCTCACCAGAATCAAAGGTTTATTCTTAAATGTCACAAATCAGTGATTACATCAGATTAGAAACATTATGGCTGACCACACAGCTAAAAGGGGGTGTACACAATGAAATGTGAGAAGTCATCAATCTGTTAATTTCTGAGTTCACAGAACCTCCCTCTAAACCAAAATCAAGTCCCTGAATAATTCTGCCATCACTTTTCTCATTTTTAATGGATGGGCTTGATGCTGTTTATAATCCCATACCTCTCTAAATGTCTACACTTCTTATACTATTTTACAAAAATAAATTCCAGTGGTCCCCCTCAATCTCTTAATTGCACAAAAAATGTACCAAAAAATCAAAGGAACAGCCAGCAACAAAGAATAACCATGTGCCAAACTATAAAACTAGCAAACAAAGAATCTGACAGTAAACGATTTCTATGAAAAAATATAGAAAATGATCAAACTATAATATGAGTATGGGATGTTAGGCTTTTATAAAAATGGAAGTTCAGACCTGGAATGGATCTTAGAAATCATGAAATGTGAAATTCTTTATTTTATGAATAAGGACACTGAAGCTAAGAGTGGTTAAATCATTTGTGGGAGGATAAAGCAGCTAATTAGTGAGAAAGATATTGATGCTTATAAGTCTAGTGATTTGAACCCACTTTACCATAACTGCATATCATGGGGAACATGGACTGTTTTGGGAAAAAATATAAAAATTCCAATAAGAGTTTACAATTTTATTTTCAGCTGTTTAAACCCAAGAGAGAACCAATATTTCAGAGAATATTTTATATGATAATCTTAACAAGTGAAATGTAGAAATGAGATTTATGAACTCATAATTCACAATCAAAGTTGTCTTAAAATGAACACTCATTTCCTCAAAGGGGTTGACAATATTAAAAAATATGCATATATAAGTAGAGTTTAGTCCCTAGGGTAGAGAAGACTTTAAATTATCAAGCCAGAAAAGAGTATAATCAGTTTCCAGACTGGTGGATACATTCCTTAGGTAGAAAATATGCCTGCCCTCTGCTGACCACCTGAAACCCTACTTAGTGACATGTGGTCTGTACCAGAACGCACATAAACCAGAATATATTTAGGAGTTGGTCTATTTCTAGTCACACAAGTTTTGTTTCCTAAATAAGACTTCGGATTACCATTTTGGTTTGTTCCCAAAAATTTCAGCACTCCATATGGTTGAAGATGTAGTCCCATCTTCTTAACGAGACCTTGTGTGAACTGCGTACAGTACTGTCTTCAAACCATTCGCTCCTATGCATGCTCCATGGTGAGGAGAGATGTAGGGTTTAGGCAGGAAATGAGAAAGACAGGCAAGTTCCAAAGTTGAGATTCTGAACTCCTTTCCAAATTTTCAAATGTGAAAATTCTTTAGTTTGCAAAAACTGTTATAAATGATAGCACAGAACATACACATTCAGCTTATGGAGAGTCACACAGTATGCTAGTTATCCTAATTACAGTTCAGAAACCTAGTATCATAGATTTTTGAGTGCATTCATAAGAATATTATACTTGCAATTTTATCTTATCTAAAAGAATTATTTGTAGAGCTACATAAGTCTGAAAAGGATCATTGGTGATATATTATTTTTGATATGCTACGAGAATAAACTTATCTGCTCATGAGTGATCATATTGATTTTCTCTTCTGACTCGTCTTCAGTTCCAAGTTAATGGCCAATTTTACTTATATTAACCAAACAACAACCCCAAAATATTCCTAGAATTTCTGTAACACTGATAATAATTTACATGTAAAGAAATTAAGACAACGAATTATCAATACTTCATGGAATTTGCTTGAGAAAATAATGCAAATAAGTAAGAAAATAAGTTACTTCACTAACTTTTCAGAATGGATTTGAAACCTTGGTTAAACGATGCAATGATCCTATATAATGCAAATGTTTGCTATAGCACAAATCTGCATAGTATTAAAGGCATATATTTTAATAGTTCATATTCTTTTTGAAAGGAAACCATTTTCAGTTGCCATTATTCACGTAAAAGTTCAAATCCCTTCAATCAGCTTTCAGATAACTGTTGTATGCATCAATCTAATGAACCAAATTACCTAAAAACCTCTGTAGTATTCTTTCCTCCAAAACATCTTCCCTCCTTATTTTATTATTCATTGTTATAACTATTGGGGAATAATAAATGTTTTGCAGGTACTTCTCACATGAATAAACAGGCAGGTAGATAGTTAAACAGCCATAAAAAGGTGCAAAAATCTAAACTAGAGGAGGTGAACTAAGAGGTATAAGTTCTATTTCAGGAGCAATTATTTTGTAATTTGCTCTTCTGATGCATTTCCAATATTACGTTTATTTTTTTAAAAAAATTAATGTACTCCCATTTTTCTGTGATAATTTTCCAAGTGAGGCTACTTTTTAAAGTCGCATTTAAGTTAATGAGTGATCTACAATCAACATGAGTTATTTATATATAATGAGAGAGACACCTTTGACTGAGAACCTTCTGTGGACCTGAACCTCTACCCACCACTTCACATGACTATCTCATTCACTCCTCAGATCAAAGCTATGTGCTGTTTCTTATTATCCCCAATTTACTAAGGAGAAAACTCAGGCCCAGGGAAGCTAAGCAATTTATCTAAGATTGTATAGTTATTAGATAGCTGTGCTTGAATTCAAAGGTTTGTTTGATTTTAGGCATAACCAAACGCCTGACTTGACCATTTGAAAACCAAACCAAAATTAAAGAATCACCTACCTTTGAGCGGTTCTAATTTCTGGTGGATTTTCCAAAACAGACTGCAAACTATACGAGATTAGTTACACAGGATTATTAGCTACACACCAGTTTTTTTTATAGATCACCCCACTATGCATCTCCGCAAAAAATATTATGCATATTAAAATTTAAAATATTCTTTAATGCTCATGACTATCATCTTCTGTTAAAAATATTCCTCTGAGTTAAATTATCATTAAATTATTACAGTCATTAGCAGTATACAATTGAACACAACAAATTAAATGCATTACACATTTTGATACATTAAACCTAAAAAGTAAAATCTACTGGAATCTAATCTCTTAATGAAATACATGGGAGGGGATGGTGCAGTGCGTTAATTAAGGGAGTCCTGACAACCACAAACATTTGAATCTTCACTTTTTTTTCCCCACGCAAGAATTTTACATTCCTTGAGACATGGGAAGATTCAATAAGAGTTGGAAGATTGTATATAAGGAAGTAGGATAGACTCTTTGGCACTCAAGCATGTTCTTGGGCACATCAATGTTAGATTAAAAGTTTATGAAGTTTATGAAAATTGAGGGCTCAGAAACTGACTACCTTCACATATCTTCTGCGTGTTTTCTGAAGGATGCACAAACCTCATTTTGTATTTCATTTTTCTAAGGAGTTTTTACCCCCTCCTAAGTCTCCATTCCCCATTACCATTTTAATTGTTCGATCTTTTATAAAAAATATTAAATTTTAATACTTGAGTGTGCTCCATCCACTACATTTCACAGCAGTGTCAACTGCTGGTATGGGATTCAATGTCGAAACTTTCTATAGTTTCAGTCTTTTCTTCTGTTCCTCCAAGGCAAACTGAACTGCTCCCACCACGCCCCAAAGATAATCCTCACTTGTCTCCCTCCACATCTTGGCCTACGCCTCCACCATCTTTCCAGTACCACAGCCAAGCACACAAGGGAAAGTGATCTTCTCCCTGAAGATTGAGATCCAGCTCATCCTGCAAACACTGGGTCAATTACCACCTCTTGCCTGAAGTCTTTCCAGAACAACACAGACATTTTCTCCCTCCTTCCTTTCTGAAGTCCAGCAAGAACCAGTATTCTTACCATTCTTCTTTACCTCATCTTTATTGTTTAGTATTCTCAACACATTGTTTTGAATATAGACATCCTCATTTTCATCACAATGTAGCCCTAAAAGGCATATTGGAGAGCAGATTGCCATGAGGCTGATTTGTGTTTTCCACCTGGCACCAGGCAATACTCTAAGAACAAGGGGTGACATACAAACCATAGGTGAAACCAACAGAGTGTCATAAAAAAATAATACAACACCACTATATCTCAAAAATAATTTCGGGAAAAAAATAAACCTGTGGCTTAAGTTACAGAGCTTTAAGGCTGAAACGGATCTTAGAGCTCCATTCGCTGCACAGGCTAAGTGTTGAGAAGGCAGTGTCATAATAACGGAATTATGGTTTTGCCCATGAGCTCCCTGTAGTGTGAGGACAAGATAGTTGATGTCCTCCTCATTTTACAGATGGGGACCCTAAGGCACAAAGAGCATGAGGAACTTGCCCTGAGTTTCAGAGCTGGGATAGAGCATGAATGAAATTCAGGCACAGCTCTGTTGACATACAGACCAACACTCTTTCTAGTATATTCTACTGCCCTGCTATAAATGCCTACTAAAAGGGGCATACTTCACACACCAATTATTTAAGGAGCCTTAATTTGCAATAAAGTGTTCAACTACCATAAAGAATAAAACTATTGAACCATAAATCTAAAACCAATATGCTCCTCACAATAAACATTAAACAAACAATAACACAAATAAAAGCCCCACAATGAGCTGCCGGAGAGCGGAGGCCATGCCTCTGGTTGTTGCCTGGCACACTAGGGTCACTCACACTGTGGATGAACCCACAGTCCATCACCAGCCTCCTTAGGCTTCACACGCCGCTGGTCACTAGAGCTATAAAAGCTATCTAAGGGAAGCCTGAACACCTTTTCCTTCTCCCATAAATCTCCCAGTAGCATGAAGACAGAATCCAAAAATTAATTGATCATTTAATTCAAAGATTAACTTGCAGCATCTAAATAATTTGATGCTGTCACTAAAGACCTCATTGAGAGGATTTAGAACTATCATTGTCAACCCAGGCTGAACATTGGATTATCTGGGGAGTTTTGAAAACTACTTCCTCAGTCCTCACCAACTGAATCAGAATCTCAGGGGTGGGGTCTGAGCATCCTTTTTTAAAATTGATATATTTTAATTTTGGTAATTCTGATATACTGAGAGAGTTAAGAACCAACTTGTTTGGAGAGCACAAGTTTTGTCAGTTAGGTCCTTCTCTTTTTTTCCTTATATTTTCTGCCCAAACTGGCAGGATATTTTCAACGTCAAGTGACAGAAACCCAACCTACTTACGCTCAACGGGGAATTTGCTCACATAACTAAGGTCAGGAGTGAAACTGACCCCAGAAGTGACAGGAACCAGGGGTTTGTGCCTTCAGAACATCCACCTTTTGATCCCTCCACCTTTCTGACTCCCTCTCCCACTTGATGTTCCCTCTTGCCCACTTCCCAGCTTGAATTCCACGGCCAAGCATCATCATCACTCGCCGGCTCACTCCTTCAACTTTCTTGTCCCTCTCATACTACAAGGGGCTCACAGGCAAAACCATGACTTCACTAGCACTAGCTCTGCCTTCTCCACACTTAGTCTGTGCAGTGAACATGGCTAGAGAAAAATACACAGTCCTGCTGACAGGTCTCACTTTAAATTAATGACCCCAAACCTCAAGTGACTGAATTCTGTTAGCAATCATGCCACATTTCCCTACTCCATTAATTCTCTCACATTTCTGGACAACTAATTCACACCTTCCCTTCCCTCTGTTCCTCAAACTCCTAACACTTCATCCCCGATACTCACTCTCACTTTCATCAGATGACCTTGCTTCCTATTTTTCAGGAGAATTGAAGTACTCTGAAGAGAGCTTTCACAGACTCTCAGCACCACAACCACCCACCAATCTGCTTCACATGCCCACGCTCTGCCTTCCTACCTTGTTTGATGATGGGACAATCCATGTCCCTGTCTAACCCAACCCTCCTCTTGCACATGAGATTCTGCCTGAGATGGTTAATTTTATGCATCAACTTGGCTGGGCCATGGCCCAGATATGTAGTCAAACATTATTCTGGATGTTTCTGTGAGGGTGTCTTGGGTGAGATTAACATTTAAACTGTTGAACTCTGAGTAAAGCAGATTGCCCTCCATAATGTGGGTCTGCCTTCTCCAATCAGTTAAAGGCCTGAATAGAAAAAAAAGGCTGACCTCCTCTGAGCAAGAATGAATTCTACAGCAGATGACCTCTGGACTTGAACTTCAACATTGGCTCTTTCCTTGGTCTTCAGCCTGAAAGCCCACCCTGCCAAGTTTGGACTTGCCAGCCTCCATAATCATGTGAGCTAATCCTTTAATATTTATATACTATATATATTATTATATAATATATATATACATACATACATAATTATACACACACGCACATCCTATTTGTTCTGTTTCTCTGGAGAATCTTGACTAACACACTATCCCTTTCATTAACACAAGGAATTCTCTCTGGAAATTCTCACCTTTCTGGTCTAGGTCATCATTTCTCTTTCCATAGGATCATTCCCATAACAAACTATCATTCCCAACACAAACACACTATCCCAAACACATTCCCAAACACACTATCATTTATTATATATCTAAAAAAAAACTGCCCTTAAATGTCCCCCACCAGCTAATGTACCATTCCCTCTCCAACAAAATATTTTGAAAGATTTATCTGTAGTCACTGTCTCCAACTTCACTCCTCCCATTTTTCATTAAGCCTCCTGCAAGCAGGTTTTCAGCTCTTCCACTCCACAGAAACTTCTCCTGTTGGGCTCAACAATGATCTCTATCTCACAAAATTCAAGACGCACTTCTTGGTCCTCATCTTACATGACCTGTCAGCAGCACTTGGCACAGTTCAGCAGTCTCTCTCCCTTGACACACTTTCTTTACTTGGACACTACATTCTGAAAGTTTTCCTCTACCTCACTGATTGCCCCTTTTCAGTACTCTTTTGCCTAAATTTTGAATGTGGGAGTGCCCACAGCTCAGGCCTTGTCCCTCTGCTCTTTCATATCTACACTAACCACCCCCCACCCCCAATCTCATCTACTCTCACGGCTTTAATTTTCTATCTATATGCCATGACCCATAAATTTATATCTCCAATCCAGATCCCTCTCCTCAACTTGAGACTCAAATATCCAGCTGCACACAGGACATGCCCATTTAGCTGTCTAATTAGAAATCTCAAATTTAACGTGTTCAAAACTGAGCCACTGATCTTCCCTCACAAATGTACCCCATCCACAATTCTTTACATCAGCTTATAGCAATTCCATCCTCCAGCTGCTCAGGCCACAAATCTTAGAGTTTACTCAATTTCTCTCTTTTTGGAAATCCTGACAACTCTACTTTCAAAATATATTTGGTTTCTGACTACCCCTCACCACTTCCACCACCAACAACCTGTCTGACCCCAGTCACTATCAGTTCTTAACCTCCTTTTGGTGTCTGGCTTCCACCCTGCCTACCACGCTGCAGCCAGACGGATCATTTTACATCGTGAATCTGATTACCTGACCCCACTAATCCCAGTTCTCCAATGGCTCCCCATTTCCCTAGGGATAAAAGCTAAAGCTTACAACGCTCTTCAAGGCCCTTCACAACCTGGCTACTTGTTACTTCTCTGACTTGATTTTCAACAACGTTATGCATCACCCACTTCACTCCCACAACACTGACCTGGCTTGCTTTTCCTCAGAGACACTAGGCATGCTCCTATCTTACTGTCCTTGCACTGATTGTTTCCTCTGATTGGAACATTCTTTCCACTGATATTCACAGTCTCGTCCTCCTTACTTCCTTCAATTCTTTTATTACCTCCTTAATGAGGGCTAACTTCATGACTCTCTATAAAACTACAACCACCCCCACTTCCAGATCCTTCTTATTTGGCTCTATTTTTTCGACAGCACTTACTCCTAACATGACATATAATTTACTTATTTATTGTGATTGTTATTTAATGTCCGTCTCTAATGTTTGTCTGTCCCTGAGCTCCACAAGTGCATATTTTTGTGTGAGTCTGTTTTATTCACTGGTATTTTCCAAGCCTTTAAAACAAAGCCTGGCACACATTTGAC
Organism: Equus caballus; assembly: GCF_041296265.1. Taxonomy (NCBI): domain Eukaryota; kingdom Metazoa; phylum Chordata; class Mammalia; order Perissodactyla; family Equidae; genus Equus; species Equus caballus. The sequence continues at coordinate 20,170,400 of NC_091692.1, read as the reverse complement.
ACTCAATAAATATTTGTTGAATAAATAAATGAGGAAGATCTTCAGCTTTCCTCTCTGATTTTTTTCTGTTTATCTGCTAAACTTTTTTCCAGTGTAGATCTGCTTCCCTCAAGATGGGGCAAATAGCTGCTAGACATTTCTAGGCTCACATCTGTACAACTCCAGGACCATAAATGAATGTGGTCTTCCCTATCAACTGCAGTTTGAAAAATTCAAGTGAAAGACTTAGGTCACACGCCTATCCTTCAGCCAATTACTTTGGCCCAGAAGGCACATCTTGTGAAAGGATGGCAGATAACATTTATATGTAACATGAGATGTAGACGAAGATGTGACATCGGGTAGAATTGTCCTGAGCTGGTAGCTACCCCAATTTATTTCTACTAACCCACCCATCACTCTGTCCCTTCTCCCAGTAAAAATCATGAAGGTAGAACTGAAGACAAAAATAACGTCCATGTATACAATTGCCAAAGATAATCCTACAACAGGGTATCCTATAGACACTGCACATTGAGTATGTCCAACAAAGTGGACTCATCCTCTTAGCCCCAAACCTAATCCTCGTAAGCAGTCTCTATCTTGTCCAATGACCCATTCACAGTCATTCAGACTAGAAACCTAAGAGTCACCCCCACGCCTTCCCCATCTCCTTCCCTCCATCCATGAGTAATCAAATACCAAGCCCAGTAGTTCCTACTCCTAAGAATTTCTCTAACCTAGCCCCAAATCAACACTTGTTTTTCTGTGGTTTATCTCTATCCTGATTATCTATCACACTGCATAATGAAATTACTGGATTATTTATCTGTCTCTTGAGGACAGACATGAGTTTCATTTCTGTAGGTAGCCAATAAATTGAATTGAACTGAAAAGAACACATGAAAGGGAAGACTAATGGATTTAAGAGATAAGGATTAGGGTATAAAATTCATTTCTTTTGCCTTGGCGATTGTTGGGAAATTCATGTCAGTAGTAAGAGCTGACAACTTCTCCTCCCAGTGCAAGTCACAGCCTTAAGGAATCCTGCAAAAGAAACTAAATACTGACAAATATAGATATTAAACAATATTGAATTAAGAGAGCAGGGAAGTGTGAACATTTGAAGACTGGGACCTTTTTGTACATGTCTTCCTAACTCAGCTAGAAAACCCTTTGGAAGCAGAAATCACAAATTCTTCTGCCTTCTACTCACCTCAGCATTTTCCATATTGTAGGAGTTCCATAACTGTTTACTGAATAGTGCATACCTGCTTTCCTTCAAGGGTCTGAGAAAGGAAACCTTTCAAACTCATCTGTCTGCCTCCAAAACTACTTTCATCCTGAGAGGCAAAAGAACTTGTGGAAAGGCTTACCCTAAATAAGTAGCAAAGCTAGTATTCAAACTCCTCCTTATCTCTCTGTTTCTAAAGCCCTTGCTCCTAACCATTTTGTCATATGGCCACCTGCAGTACTCTGAACAAAAGTAAATGTGGATGGTCAAATACTTCACTCTCTTCTATATTGTTTTTGTACCAAGAGTTTCATCCAATTTGTTTTTTGAAATGGCCTCTTTATCTCTGACCTAAGTTCTGGGAACATGCTTAGATTTCCAAATGGACCTTATCCAATCCCATTCAAACAACTCTTTTCTCTAATTCTCAGAAACAGTGTTGCTCTCAGTCTTCAGGCATGAGATGTTTCTCATGGCCCTGAACTCACTCTGGGATTCAGGGTCTTACGATCCTTCTATGTTGGGCCCTGAAACACTCTTGTAATTTACAAGTGGTCTAAGAGGCATTTCTAATAAACGGCTTAGCTCTAACTTTTACAGAGCCGTGAGTCATATTCTTCATAGTCAACTGTATGTCAGGTTTCTCAGCATTTTGTGAACCAATAATGACTACAAAGAAAATTATCCACAGTCTTTATTTTCCATATTATGATGAGCATTGATTCTATTTGAGGAAAGTTCTTTTTTTAATTACTAATGTATTACAATGAACTATACATTTCCTTCCAGGTGCTGAGGACACAAAGATGAATAAAAAGCAGACTCTGATTCTCATACTAGTTGTTGACACACTGGCTGGGGAGTGATGAATATTGCCTGATAGTTAAATACACACAATGTGAATTCTGAGATGCTGGCAGGAGTTGGGGGAGACAGTGAACTTTGCCTGAGAAAGAGCTGGAAAAACTTCTGAGAAGTGGAACTTTTACTCTTGGTCAAAACAGGAAGAAAGAAATGTATTGCAGTCAGAAAAAGACATGCTGTGTTTAAGGATGGGTACATTCTATATAGACGAAATATATGTGGTTTGGGGGGGTTAATTTGAGAATGGCAATGTCCTTGTGGAATCATATAATTTCCAAAGTGATTATCTAGTCTGGCTGCCTTATTTACAGGTAAGAAAACCAAAGCTCAGAAAAATTTAGTGAGAAATGTTATCATGCTGTTTCCTCTGCTGTGGGAGTTCTGTTATTGATGATTTCATAAATATTATGATTCTAGCTGTTATCTTTTAATAAGAATAAGTATTGTACCTTATTTTCTTGACCCTGTTGTAACTGTAGCATTCCAATGAAAGCTTGGAAACAGCAGTTGGAAAGGAAAGCGCTCATTACTATGGTTTCTTCTTTAATTGATCTTACCAAGGCTTCAGAGACACTATGAAAAGTAAGCTCTGGATGGAGCCAAAATTCTAGTCATTTTCTAAAGTCATCCTGTGACAGACCGAAACAATGTCCCTGCATGTTTCTTCCTTGTTTTTCCTTTTATTTATAATAATAGATTCTAAGCAAGGGGATGGATTTGAAAATAAATCCATGCACATCATAAAAACAGTTATAAAACTGTCACTGTTCAAAGTTGTTGATGAATAGAGAATGATCAATTTTAAGCGATTAAATAACCTAGTATAATCCTAAATTTGTTACAGAGGTCATGAGACATACTACAAATTTTTGAGTCATCCTAAAATACTTAAAGGCTCTCTTACCTTATCATATAAACACGGTGCTTGAGACTCTTGGTTATGTGTTCCTTTTTATAAGACAGTAACAACTTTTAAAGTCAAAAAGAGACACGATTTCAGCTTTTGGTTCTATTTGCCCAGCATTTTCTCTCAAATATGACTGCTTTAAAAGAGCACAAATGCAAAGTTTCGAAGAGGCATGGAGTTATCTTAGTCCCACTACAGCAGATTGAGGAAACTGACATGAATCAGTCACTTTGGCTCCTAAAAAGGAAAGACTAGCCCCTTAAAAATATTACAGTTGCCTATAAAGTGGAACACAATTTGCATATATCTTCCAATGCAGTGTATTTAAGAACATTTTTACCTACCTACTCAATTTCATTAACTTATCTTTGGCACTAAAGAAACTGCTCTGCAGTGGATCTCCAGTGAACAAAGGAAAAAGCGCAAGAACAAAGAAAATATATAGATGCTACTGGAATGAGACTTTTGCTTGAACATTTTTGTTTGTCTCAAGGTAAGGCAAACACTGCTTAAGAAGTGAAGTGCTATATAGAAGGGTTCAAACTACAAACCATCAAAGGACGAGGGGCATTACTAAGACACACTCGAGCAAAACTATTCTATTATAGATCTAATCTGTAAAAAACAAGCCCAGGTAAGGTCACTTTGTGGAAAGAGAAAGACAATTAGAAAAGGAGATTAAATACACAAGAATAAGAAGAATCATAATTAGCGAAGAGATGAAAAGTTAAGATTGGATCTTTGTCAAATAACATGAGTACTATTTAGAGAACTGTTACCCAGAAATTTCATGGCAGTAGCACTTACTCTATTTTATGTAATAGTTTATCTCTCTGGTAAAAAATATCCTCAATCCTTGGCTAGGAAACCAACTGCTGAAGCTTTTTTCCTTATTTTTATTTAATTAAGTAGTTGAAAACAACATTCAACATGGCACAAAGGAACCCGAGTCTAGTTGAGACCTAAAATGAGTAAAATCTGAGTAGTACAATAAGGCGTATCATAGACCACCTGCAGACCCTTTATTGCTTATTGCTGGGGAGTACACAGCCTTGAAGCACACTGCTATTATGACTTTATTCCACGGTCCCCAGGAATGCTGTGGATTTGATTTTCAGTACCTTTCTTTTGGGGTTGAAACATCCCATTCATGGAATAAGTTAGAAAAACTGTGTAGTGGCCACCTTATCTACACCAAAAGACTCCATCCACCTGCAGTGGAGAGAGTTCCATCTCCAAGGCCTCTCTGTATGGTAACGCTAGAGATTAAAATAAGAGGGGAAAATTCTATAAATAAACATGGAGAATTTCAATATAGAAAGAAAACACTGATTTGAACCACTTCCTTTAGAAAAACAGAATTTTCAAAGACTTTACTTTTGGACTCCTTCCCTTAAAAAGTAAAAGCCACTTTAATTTCAAAGTATGTCCTGATTTTACAATTGGGGTATTAGGCAGGGTACTATTACCCACAAATGCATTAGAGTCACAAATGCTGTGGTCAAAAGTCTTTACCCTTCTTTAGTTGACTGATGATTTCATATGTTCTAGGAATATTTTTATCTTTTGGCATGATGCTCTACACCATATGGTACAACACACTGACAAGCAAAAAGGGTAGAACTAGTTTGAAATATATACACATATATACACACATATATTTATACATTTATATATTCACACACACATACACTGCATGTGTAGTGGAAGAAGTTGCATGTATGCCTGCAAAGAAATAAGGGCAAAGTTACACATTCTCCACGCAAAGAATCTGAGATTCTTTGTCCATGTGAAGAAAGTTATTCAAAATCCAAAGCAAGATTAAAACTTCACTATAGACCTGAAAGCATTCAAGAGACATGTTAGGAACCACTACGCTTTGCAACACCGAGTAATATTTGAACTGTCTAACACTTTCTCACACAATATTTAATGCTGCTTCTCTAAGTGCAATAGTAACTTTAGCAATGACACGTGCAACAGCTTGTATAATCCATTTAGGAAGGATTGTTAAAAGGGGAAACACACTAAACTGTCTTTAATTGATTCCCAGAGGGTGAAAATATCCTTCCTCTTTGATTCCAGGTTGCTTCAACACGGTTTTCCTTTTGAAACAGTGATCTTGAATCAAATTTTACAAGTTTTCAGAAAGATTAAGGTGTGACTCTCGGCCTGCTCACTAGAGGCAGGGGCACATCGAAGAAAACACAGAGGAAAAGCTCCTTGATAATGATTTCTTGGATCTGACACCAAAAGCAAAGGCAACAAAAGCAAAAATAAAAAGCTTCTGCACAGCAAAGGAAACAATCAATAAGATGAAAAAGGAACCTATGGAATGGGAGAAAATATCTGCAAATCATGTATCTGATAAAGCATTAATATACAAAATCTATACGGAACTACTACAACTCAATAGCAAAACACAAATAACCTGATTAAAAAATGGGCAAAGGATAAAAAAGGACAAAATTGTTCCATTCGCATCAACATGGATGGACCTTGAGGGTATTATGTTAAGCGAAATAAGCCAGACAGAGAAAGATGAACTCTATATGACTCCACTTATAGGTGGAAGTTAACACATAGACAAGGAAAACTGATGGGTGGTTACCAGGGAAAAGGAGGCGTGGGGGGAGGGCACAAAGGGTGAAGTGGTGTATCCACAACATGACTAACAATAATGTACAACTGAAATCTCACAAGGTTGTAATCTATCATAATCTTAATAAAAAAAAAAATGGGCAAAGGAACTGCCCACAGACATTTTTTTCAAAGAAGACTTACAAAGGGTCAACAGGTATGTGAAAATGTGCTCAACATCACTAATTGTCAGAGAAATGCAAATCACAACCACAATGAGATGTCACCTCACACCTATTAGGATGGCTATTATCAAAAAACAAAAGATAACAAGTGTTGGCGAGGATGTGTAGAAAAAGGAACCCTTGTGCACTATTGGTGGGAATTTAAATTGGTGCAGCTATATGGAAAACAGTATGGAAATTCCTCAAAAAATTAAAAATGGAACTACTATATGATCTAGCAATCCTACTTCTGGGTATATATCCCCCAAAAATTGAAATCAGGATTCCAAAGAGATGTCTACACTCCCATGTTCTTTGAAGCATTATTCACAATAGCCAAGACATGGAAGCATCCTAAATGTTCATCGACAGACAAATGGATAAAGAAAATGTGGTATACACACACAATGAAATATTATTCAGCCCTAAAAAAGAAAGGAAACCCTGCTGTTTGCGAAAACATTGATGAGCCTGGAAGACGTTATGCTAAGTAAAATAAGCCAGACACAGAAGGACATATACTACATGATACCACTTTTATGAAGAATCTAAAATAGTCAAACAAAGAAGAAGAGAGCTGAATGGTCATTAACAGGAGCTTGGGGTGGGGGGAACAGGTATTAGCCAAAGGGTACACAATTTCAGTTAGATAAGATGACTAAGTCCTAGAGATACTGTACAGCATAGTGCCTACAGTTAATAATATTGTATTGTATACTTAAAAATTTGCTAAGAGGGTAGATATTGTGTTAAGTGTTCTTATCATCCTCATCATCATAAAGAAAAAGGGTGGGAGGAAACTTTTGCAGGTGATGAATATGGTTATGGCACAGATTGTGGTGATGGTTTCACGGACGAATGCTTATCTCCAGCTCATCAAGTTGTATATATTAAATACGCACAACTTTGCGTATGTCAAACAAAAAAGTGAGGGGGGGTGGATAAGAAGCAGGATCCTGCGTCATCTACCCTCTTCTCTCTTTATCTGAACAAAAGGCAGTCTGGGCACACAGTGAACCTCAAATTCTCTGCTGAGCCATTAAGTGAGTGGGAGCAAAAGCCAATAAATGAGATAAGGAAAAAGAGATATTTTCTCACACTGTCCATCAAATGTGACTTTCACACAATCTAGTGTCAGAGGCAGACAGCAAACTATTATGGCCTATTCTTTTGAGACTTAACATATTCTTCTTTTAAAATCCAAATGTATATATGCATATCTTAGTTAAATTCCTACTAGAAATTCGTAAAAGTTGATTTCGATCTTAACACTTTCATTTTTAGTAAAGGGTAAGTGCCTATGTCAGAACATTATTTCAAGAAAAATTTTAAAAGAATAAGAAAAAACAGTGTTAAGTGGTTGGACTCGAAGTCAAACACTGTGGATTTGAACCCTCACTGCACTACATGCTAGTTGTATGTTTTGGGGAATATTATTTAAAATGAGACTTACTATTTACTTCTATAAAATGAGGAAAGTTATTGAGAGGAAGGATTCAATATAATAATGAATACAAAGTACTTGCCTCTCTGTCTAGTAGAGCACAGGAAGTGCTCAAAAGTGTTGGGTGTCACTATCATAACAAGTCAAAAACAATTCTATAGTACTATGCACCCAATACACAAAATAGATAATAAACTCAACGATACTGGAACAGCCAAACAAGTGGTAACTGTCCATCCTCCAAAGATGTTAATCCCTTCACATCCTGCCCCAAAAGACAGCACCACCAAAATACACTATCATAACTAAGTCCTCAACGGACATCACTGAACAACAAGCCACTTGTCTTCCTGGGATAAAGTGGTTTGGGTGTTCGTAGTTCCGAGGTACAGCTGACACAAAGCAATGCTTTCACCAGGGCAACTTGAATTTTCAAACAGAAAACCTGCTCTCTTTAATCTTTAGGCATAATCATCCTACCTTTATTAGTTTTAAATGCACTAAAGACCAAAATGTGTGTGATCCTATGTGATGAACCAAAACTAAACTCAGCCCTTTCACGAAGGAGCTCTGATCTACTCAACAAAGCACACTGTCCAGTACCTAGGCCTGAAAGTTACCAACATATATTTTTAAACTCTGAATCCTCAGAAGCAAGAATTTTCGGAATTGACTGCACTCCAATTGCTGTGTTTTCGGTTAGGTTTACGCTAAAGAATAATCATTGCACCAATATGTTCTCCATTTATAAATATTCATGATAGGAAAGCACTTGCTTAGGAAAGCTTCACTTTTTAATTAAAGCAGCAGAAAACTTGATATGTATGACATTTGATTTATCATATTTGTATGCAGTTTGTATATTTTGATAACAATATCTACAACTCTAAAATACTCATGTTGGAAATTGGTAACAATTTATCGATTTATCTGGTGATTACTGCACCAAACTGTTCATTCATTAATTCATCCTTCATTCTTATAACAAATATTCAGAGAACCCATGCAGTGCCAGATACTGTGCTAGATGCTAAAACTAAAGTAAAGCTTCTAAAGTTTCTTCTTCACTATTATAAACTGTTTAGGATAAAGTTATGAGGAGAAATGACAACGGATTTAAATCCTGTTACAGTTGCACTTTTATGAAAATCTCTATTAATTTTCGTACTAAGCAATTACAGACTTAATTAATCCTTTCCACTTTCCTATAGACAAAAAATGATCCCATCCCAAATAATTCTGTTGAAAAAAAATGCCAGAGCCATAAAAATGAGCACTTCAGCTATAAAAATGCATGATATAATAGATGTCACCTTCTCTTATTCAGCAAAGCAGCTTTCTGCAATTTTGTCCTTTGCCTTTCACAGAACAGTAACCTGCCATAGTTTCAGTGGGATTTTACTTTGGATGAAGTACAAAAACACTCTCCTACAAGAAGCTCTTAATCCTTCCTCTGGAGCCGATGGCTCTCTCCGCTCTATTATTTTTGGGCAATCAGTGAAGGATAGCGTCCCATTCCCCCAGATCCCTCCAAATCCTAGGAGTCGTCCTCAGCTTCCTCCTCCAGGCTGCGGGTGGCAGTAAGGAGGTATGCACCAAGTCTGGGAAACAAGAAATCTCCGGACCAAATCACATCTGGGTCGCACTGCCTACAGCCTATGTATTATTTTCAAAAAGATTAAATTCGTGGAGTTACTAGTACACAACAAATATTCAAAACTTACTGTTGAATTCACGGGTAACGGAGACGTTGACGAATAGCCCATGATAATCTGTTAAATTTGTGACCAAAAGTTCTCAAATTATTATGTATTAGCATGGTGCCAAAGGCACTGAGTATTTAGAAATGTTTACTTTCTATCCCGCTCTTCATGTGCAACTAGCAAAGCCATCCAAGTCCCAGACTTTCCCATTCGGAATCTTCTTGCGAGAGGCAGTATAGTTTAATGGAAAGAACATGGGGGACATGGCTATTTTGTTAATTTTCTATGGCCACTGTAATAAATCACCACAAATTTGTCGCTTAAAAAATACAAATTTATTATTTTATGGTTCTCAGGCTAGAAGTCCAAAAGGGTCCTCCCTGGGCTAAAATCAAGGTATCAGCAGGGCTAGATTCCTTTCTGGAGGTGCTTGAGGGGAATCTATTTCCTAGTCATTCCAGTTTCAACAGGCTCCCATATTCTTCGGTTTTGGATTCCTTTATCCATCTCCAAAACCAGCAGTGGTCGGTGGACCTCCTCTCCTGCCTCCCTCTTCCAGTGTTAATTTGTGATTACATTGGGCCCACCTGAAAAGTTCAGGATACTCCCCCATTTTAAGGCTAGCTGATTAGCAACCTTCAATCCATCTGCAACCTTAATCCCCCTTTGCTAAGTAACCTAACACATTCATAGGTTCTGGGGTTAAGGTGTGAACAACTTTGGGGGTGAGGGGCTTTATTCTGTCTACCACAGCTATAAGGGACCTGGAATCAATACCCAGCTCTACTCCTGAGTAGCTCTGCAGCCTCAGGCAAATTAGATCATGTTAGTCTCTTCTTCTGAAAAATAGCTTAATAACACTTATCTCATGAAGTGTAGTGAAGATTAAATGAGATAACACATGCAAAACATCTAAGCACAGAGCCTGGTATAAAGTAGGGCCTCGACGTTGTTCATTTCCATCTTCCCTTACCTTCCTCTCAAAAGCCAACAGTCTAGTGCCGTGGAGCTGGATTTTGGATCCAGGTCCACCTGGCTCCCTGGCCATGTTGTCTCCCTTCCACTACATGGCTTTCTACAAGAAGGCCGCATTGTTGGGAAGCACTGAGCCATGGCTGACTTTACATACATAAACGGTCAGCACTCCAAGATTTTATTCTGATAGAGAGAAGAGATATATGCTGATACAGCATAAATTCTGAATTCATTTCTCTTACGCAAATGGATTTCTTATTTAAAGAAATAGTCAGGACTTATCAGCAGAATGTGATTATAGCATTGAGCAATCCTCAATGTTGACCTTACTAGCAGTTCTGAACTCCCCATGACCCACTAAATGGTCACTTTGAACAGCACACAAAACAAACAGCAAAGTATTTGTTTTTCAAAGCTCACATACTCCTAATTATACAACAGGAATATTCTCTATCTTCAGGACCGTTTTTCTTTTAAGTTACAAAATAAAACAGTGAAGCAAACCCGAAATCTGTTCAAATGGTAACAAGACCAATCCAGACTCTACAGCTTAATAAGGCTAAGTGTAGCACCAAGTAGTAACCGCTTAGACCTCTAATAAAGAGCCGCAAATGTGTCTGGAGATCTCGCTATCACCTCCTATGTGACAATACAAAAATCCACCTTAAATTCTGCATGCTCTTGAGCAGAAAATGACTTTCCTTCCAGCTGCTCATATCCTTTTCTTATATTTTGCTACAAGAGGAAGAAACAAGAAAAATATCTACTAATGATGGCGACCCAGTTCTCATTCTCTTGGCAGTTGTAACAATGTGAGGGATTTAGAGCACCAAGGGTCTTCTTTGGGAGTAATCAAGTAATTAGAAACAGGAAATAATTGACTTATGTGATACAGTGATGTCAACCAATCAACATTTCAAAACACTTGCTATCTACATATTGACCTTGACATCTTACAACTCAAAAAAATTACTGAATTTTTACTTGGACTAAAATTTATCTTAACAGAATTTGAATCTTACTTCTCACCAATTACAGAATTTTGGGGGTGTTGGGATATGTATGTTGGGGGACAGGGATAAAAGAGGGAAGGAAACCCATCCCACATTTCCGCCCCCAAACAGCAATTAGGAGAAAAGGTCTCTGGGAAGTACCAGGGAAACTTAATGGTGTAAGCCAACTGTCTTCTAAGCGACTTCTCACTTTTCAAAATTTGTTCACATTTCTCATGCCCCCTGCTTCCCATATCTATCTTGTGTGATAGCTGTTTTTCCATTGTCTAGTTAAGGAAGATGACGCAGACAGGTCAGTCAGACTGGTGAGTCACACAGAGTGCGTGGACCCTTTTAATCTCCTGCCAAGGAAGGAAATTCTTTCTGAGATAGTATAGAAATGTCATCTGGTGAGGAGTCCTCTTTGGGGCTCAATCTTTGAGGTGTTTTTCTAGTTGAAGATTTCTTTCACCCAGTGCAAATTCAGCTGTGTTCTCAGAATCTAGTGTTGTCCACCATTATTCGCCCTGCGGATACCTTGATATTAGCCCAGTAGGACTCTGACCTCCAGAACTGTAAGAGAATAAGTCTGTGTTGTTTTATGTCACTAAATTTGTAGCAATTTGTTATAGCAGCAAGAGGAAAGTAACACAGATTTTGGCACCTGGAAGTGGCATGTTGCTGTAACAAATACCTAAAAATGCAGAAGTGGCTTTGAAATTGGGCAATGGGCAGAGAACTTTGAGAAGGTTGATAGAAAAACTCGAGATTGCCTTGAACAGATGGTGAGTAAAAATATGGATGTTAACTCCCCTAGTGAGGACTCAGAAGGAAGTGAGAAGCATGGTAAAGAACATATATATCACGGTAAAGAATACGTACATCATCATAAATAGACTGCGAGTACAAATATTAACATTAAAGGCACTGCTGGTGAGGGCTCAGAGGAAATGAGGAACATGTTATTGGAAAATGGAGAAGGATTCTTGTCATATAGTTGCAGAAAGCTTAGCTACATTGTGTCTTGCAGTTATGTGGAAAGCAAAATTTTAAACGATAAGCTTGAATATTTAGCTGAGGAGATTTCTAAGCAAAGTGTTGCAGAGGAAGCCAAGTTTTTTCTTGCTGCTCATAGTAAAATGTGAGAGGAAAGATATAGATGAAAGAAGAACTGTGAAGTGCAAAAAACCAGGAACTGATGATTTAGGAAATTCTCAGCCCATTCCTACTGCAAAGACACTAAAACCAGAAGATTCACTGTCAGAAAAGAGTGCTCTGGAGAGAAAGGCAAGGATGTAGCTGGACAGTTTTTGCTAGTGTCTAGAAGGAATCAAAAGGTTGGAGCATTCAGTCATATATACTCATTCATATATACAGAGTATTAGGTAGCCATTGAAAATACTAGGCATGTGACTCATGTTTCACTTCAGCATCTCAAAAGAAGCCAGGAATATAAATGGGATTATCCAAGAAATATCTGTGGAGAAGCCTCTCGTCAAAGGGAGTGAATCCCTGCTACATACATAGGAGACCCACAAGGGTCTTGTGAATTTTTGTTCCAGAACGGATCATACCCAGATTCCCACATCTGATTTAGATGATTAAAATGATGAGATTTGGGACTTTTGTGCTGATGAGTTTTAGACGAGATTTTAGACTCTGAGTTGACGCTGTAATGGGTTGAGATTTTTGTGGATGTTGGGATAAGGTGAATATATTTTGCATAAAATGGACATAAAACTTTGGAGGTCAGAGGGAGTATAGAAGAATAACGTCCCTCAAAAATGTCCAAGTCTTAATCCCCAAAACCTGTGAATATGTTAACTTACATAGCAAGAGGCATTTTGTAGATGTCACTAAATTAAAGACCTTGAGATGGGAAGATTATTCTAGGTTATCTTGGTGCGTTCAATATAATCACAAGGTCCTTGTGAGAAAGAGGAAGGAGTGTCAGAGTATGAAAAAGAGATTTGAATTCTGGTGGCATCTAGAAGATAGAAGAGGCAAGGAAATGGGTTCCTCCTTGATCCACCAAAAGGAATGCAGCCCTGACAACACCTTGATTGAGGCTAGTAAAGTCCATTTCAGACTTCTGATGTCCCGAACTGTAAGATTAAAAAATCTGAGTGGCCAGCCCAGTGGCACAGCAGTTAAGTTCACCCATTCTGCTTCAGCTGCCCGGGGTTTGCCGGTTCGGATCCCAAGTACGGACACGGCACTGCTTGGCAAGCCATGCTGTGGCAGGTCTCCCACATATAAAGTGGAGGAAGAAGGGCACAGATGTTAGCTCAGGGTTAGTCTTCCTCAGCAAAAAAAAAAAAAGAAAAAAAAAACGAGGAGGATTGGCTGCAGATGTTAGCTCAGGACTAATCTTTCTCCAAAATAAAAAATCTGTATTATCGCCCCATCCTCATCATATTTCTTGTAAACACTTTCTCCTGTTCTTTATAAACGTTTTAATTCTGTGTCCCCTTTAAGAAACATATTATTTAGTGCCACGTTTCATTTCATTTATTTAGAAGAATTTAACCATTTTGTATTGTTTTGGTAGGACTAACTTTTGTCATTTTTTCCTGGGATGGGAAGGTAGGGAAAGAATAATAGAGACATGTTTGTTTTCAAGTCAGCCTTGCTACACAGACTCTGCTTTTACATGTTGTCTTCTACAATAATTTGGAAAGTAGGTGTCTATATTTAATTCTAAGTCAACAGTGATTTTTAAAAAAACGTATGCACCTAATTATTGGACAAAAACATGTATCATATTATTAATGACTCGCTGGAAATGAACTAGGTTTCCTAGCACCACTTAAATCCTATCTTCTAAGTTTGAATCCTACTACTATTACCAAGCCAGAATGCTCGTTCTTCCAAAGGAAACAAAGATTAAAAACATTTTAAAAGAATTTTTCAAAGTTTTATTTTAAATGTATCATTCTTTTTGTATTATAAAAGAAATACATATTTATTGATGGCAATTTAAAAATACATATAAGCATAAAAAAGAAAATAAAAATTATCCAAGAAAAATCCATCACCTAGATATAACCATGGGTAAAAGTCTGAGGTTGGGTTCCAGAAATGGCGAAGTAGCTTGAATTAACCTAACATTTTCACAGATAACAAAATATAAAATAAACAAAAAACGATTTAAATTCACTGAAGAACAAGCAAAAGAAGGCAGATACTGGAGGGGAGTCAATCCTTACTGAACAGACCCATAATGAGTTAGGGCCATGGCAAACAGCATTTCTCCTGAGCACACTCCATGTCTGCATGGTGCAGACAGCTGGAATTCAGGCAAACAGCTACCATATTACTGATTGAGGTATCCGAGTTTGGGGCTACTGCAGTGGCTGGAAAGCAAGGAGAGAAATCTAGAAAAAATATGCATGTAAACACCCCTCAAATTCTTGGCCAATCCTGGAAGTGTGCATCTGCAGGGGAGATTTCAAAGAGCCCGGTGGAAGGAATCAGCTGGAAGATTAAAGGAACAGAGCAGAGATTTCAGCGGCTGCTCACACCTGGGGAGACAAGCGTTTACAGTTTGAATCATATCAAAGAGAAGCTTGGTAAATATCTGGAGCTTTCCATAGATCTATCTTTATAAAGGATAAAACTAAGCTTCCACAAGTTCAAGATAATCAGCCAGAAATGCGTCTGCACACTAAAACCAAACTCAACACTCTTCAGGGAAGACAACAAAATACAGAATCTAGAAAGACAGTGCTTATAACCAACAGATAGGCCACGTCAAATATGGGTGAAGATGTGGAGCAAATGGGACTCTCACACAGTACTGGCGGAAGTGTAAAAACTGGTACAGTTACTTCGGAAAAGCGACAATTTTCCAAAATGGTTGTGGTAGAAAAGTCTTCACTCTATGACCCATCAACCTTCTCCTAGGTTTTAGGTTTTAATCCAAGAAAACGATACTGTCTATGAAAAAAGTCTTATAAAGGAATGTTTACATCAGCTTTATTCATAATAGTCCCAAATTGAAAATAACTAAATGTCCACTAACAGAAAAAATGACCAAATTGTGATATACATACACTCACACAAAATAAATGTAATGTGCATTCCATATTACATATATAAATATATATAGACCACAATTTATACATGTAAAATATAAACTACTCCACCATGAAATAGAATGAATTACTGATACATGCAACAACATGAGGGAATCTCAAAATCTTTACGTTAAGAGAAAGAAGCCATACAGAAAAGTAAAAACTAAAATTCCATTTACACCAAGTTCAAGAACAAACAAAACTAAGTCAGATCAGGGGTGGGGACTGATTAGAAAGAGGTGGGAGAAAACTTTCTAGGGCAATGAAAATATGCCATATCTTGATTGGGATGACAGTGACATGGGTATATACATTTAGGAAAACTAATCAAATTGTACCCCTAAAGTCCGCACATTTCATTGTATATAAATTTTACCCTCAAAATATATGAGGCATATCCTTACAGCCCGTTATACTTTTAAGAAAGATAAAAGCAGCCACTGACATCGAGGACCTTGTTTGACACTCACTGCTAGGACACTGTGTTCTTTTGTTGAATATAAACAATTGCACAAACATTAACAACACACAAAGTCACTCCGTGACCATTATGGATAAAGACAAAAACAAGATCAATTTGTAATCATTTCTAAGTATGCAGTCAAAATCATGAACACTGTCCAAGTCAATAAAACCACCAAACAGCCCCCAAATCTTGCTAATTAATGTTAATTAAAGACTAATGTGCCTGTTGCTTATTTACCAATTATAGCTTTAACTTCAATCCATTCCTCCTGCCATATAGATGAAATTTATTAAGCTGTCATAGAAAAGTCCCTGTTTTCTCACAATCTCTTACCAACAGGGCAAAACCTCGCTTCCTTGAACCCCACCCAAAATCATATAACACAAGTCCAAATCCTACAAATAGGTCCTCTCTAACACTTTTATTGAGAAGTAATGGTGTGTGTTCTTTCTCAATGCAATAAGCAATAACTCAACTTGTTCAACTATAGGTGAGTTCCTAGCGCCCTTTGGCTGGAGGCCACTGACACCCTGTACATGAACATATCCTGTTTTATAATTATTTTCATTTACTACTTCTTGAATATGGCTTTCCATGTCTTCACACATTTTACATTATATTTCATGGCTACATAATTTTCCATTATTTGAATACGCTAGAATTTCTTTAACTAAACCAATATTTTTTGGAAATCTAGTTTTTTTCTAATGTTTCATTATTATAAGCAGCCCTAATGAGCACTGTTGTGGTTAAATCTTTAAGGGCCTTCATGATTATTTCACTAGGAGAAATTCTTTTAAGCAAAATTACTGGAATTATTGGCTCAAGGGATATGAAACATAATACTAAATTACACTCTTGTCTGAATATGAAATCTTAGAAAGTATTGTAGGACAACATGTCAACCGACTTCAAACAGGCTCTCATTCCCACTAACTCTCTGCATAGCTCTTATCAATTCTACATCTTGTCAACTCTAATGGTCATTCCCTTGTCCTCAACTAGCTAGACTTCTCAGAAGCATTTGACACAGATAAGTCCCCCTACTTGTTGAAATATGTCCCTATCTAGGTTCCAGGACCCTATCCATATGCACTTGGTTTTCTTCCCCTGTAATTGGCTTCCACTTCTCAGTCTCCTTTGCTGGTTCCTCTTCCTCTGCCAGATTCTTCAATAAGGAAAGGGCCCAGGCCCTCTGCTTCTCCATCAAACTCTCTCACCAGGTGATCTTATCTATGCAGGTGACTTTACATGTCATTTCCATATTGTGACTTTCATAATTATATATCTTGCCTGAACTTCTCCCCCGAACATCAGAAACACATACCTCACTACCTACCTAAGATGCCTTCAAACAAAATTATTGATCTCCTCAATTCCCCCAAACCTTCCTTATCTCAGGAAATCATATCACTATCCACCCAGATGATTAGACAAAAAAACAAAAAACAAGGGGCGGGGGGGACCCCTAAACTTTGTTGTTGATTTTTCTCTCCCTCATACATCATGTTCAATCTATTAGTGAGTCTTGTTGACTCTCCAAAAATATATGCCGACTCTAACCATTTCCCATCAACTTTACAGTGACAACCCTAGGCCAAGCCACTGCAATCTCTCCTGAGGACTACGGCACTGGCTTCTGTGGTTGACAGTCTCACCCATCATATCCAACAAGGAAAAACACAATTTCACAAAAGGAAATCAAAGTGCTGTAGTCAAGAGGTGGAATGGGATGACGGCTGGCCAATCGCAACAAATGACCTCTGAGCTGGATTTTACCATTTTTTTAAAATTTTACCAATTTTGTAAGTAACATTTAAATGTCTACCTTGGAACATCCAGCATTCCTATAATATGCTATATTATAAACTTTTCAGACAATTTTTCAAAGGATGGAAATGGAATGAGAATAAAAATACAACATATGTATGTGTAAAATCCTTTTAAAATAAATTAGTGATGATGGAAAACTGGTGAATTTTTTTTATCATGTTAGAGAGTAGAAGGGCTTTCTAAGCAAGAGGTATATACACAAACTCTTAAACAAATAATAATAACAATAGTAAAAATAATTGCAGCAGGTATAAAAGAGTGTGACAATTCCTATTATATGAGAGCTATTAATGATCAAGAAGCTAGCCCTGGTGTTCTAGCAGTTAAGATATGGCACTCTCACCACCAGGGCCAGGGTTTACTTCCTGGTCAGGGAACCACACCACTATCTATAGGTTGTCATACTGTGGTGGCTGCGTGTGGCTATGATGCTGAAAGCTATGCCAGCAGGATTTCAAAGACCACCAGGGTTACCCATAGCAGACAGCTTTCAGAGGAGCTTCCAGACTAAGACAGACTAGGAAGAAGGACCTGGCCACCCACTGCAGAAAAAATTGGTCATGAAAACCCTATGAATAGTAGTGGAGCATTGTCTGATATAGCACGCGAAGGTGAGAAGATGGTGCAAAAAAAGACTGAGCAGGGTTCCGCTCTGCTGTACACAGGGTGGGTAGGAGTCAGAATCCACTCCACGGCACTAACAACAAAATGATCAAAAAACAAATAGTTAATGATCATTTATTATTAATGCCCCAGCAACATAGACACAATTATCTCCTTTAAAGATACCCAAACTCCCTCAAAAGTAAATAAGTAGAAATTGAGATAACAATGAAGTTTATTTTCTTTATGTATCAGATTGGCGAAATTAAAATAATTTATACCAGTATTGACAGGACGTGGGGAAATTGATACTTACATAGACCATTAGGAGTAACATAAATTGGGACTTACGACTATTTTGGCAATATGTATTAAAGTGTAAAGAAGACACATACATTTTAACAACAACTCCACGATCCTACATAAATGTTTCCACAAAAGCCCAAAGATATCCATGTATGTGTGTGCATTTGTGTGTGTGAGTGTGGTGTATCTCTGTACAATCATTACAAATAATGATTTCAATAACTTGACATAGAAAGGTGTCTAAAATGTAAACTAGAAGAAGAAAGTTGCAACACAGAACATATTTTCCTACATTTCCACTCACATATATTCAAACATATTAGTTTAAGCATAAACAAATCTGTATGAATATATAAGGAACTCTTAACTATAGTTTCCCCTGTTAGTGGTGGTATCATAAAGAGCATTTTCCTAGAGCATTAGAGTGAAATGTCCAAACATAAGAAACAGAAAAAACAAAGAACATGACCATCTTTGTACTGGGACAAATGAAGCTATCTTTCATACACTGAAATAAAGTCCAATCAAACGTCTTTAGAATTCAATGCCCTGTAGATGTGCAGCATTAAATAGTCTTCTTGTTTGGAAGGAATTGGCAATTGATGGCATGAACACCTCAGCAAAATATTTCTAGTGGTAGAGAGAAAGATAAGCCTTGTCTCAGAGTGCTGGGAGAGAAGGCTGACCTTGCCCCTTTGCCTTCCCAAATGTCCCCGAAGTTCCACATTCTCACCCCAATGATCACCATCAATGATCCAGAATGCCTCAGTCAGCTTGCCCCACTCCTGCCCTGCGTGTAAAATAGGAGTAGAACAAACAACCTTCTTATCTACCACCTCTCTTTAAAGGCATACCTAGAAGAACATCTTAACTGGCTTTGGCTGACACTGCAGATAAACAGGAAGATGGAACCTACATAGGATCAAATAACACTGAAGTTAACGCTCTTAAATCCTCATCTTGGGCTCTAAAGCAAGAGCACAGCCACTGGAAAAGGCAACCTGGGAGAGGGCATGGCACCTTCCAGGAAGATCACTGAAAACTCACATGGGAAAAAAAGCAAAAACTCTCAGAGTATTCATCCCATGGGCATTCTAGAAATGCCCACCGGTATTCGAATGCAGTACAATGGTGCCATTTTCCCAAAACTATTAAGAAACAACCTATATCACACACACATCTGTATGTATATACTCATATATACATCAACATATATATGTGTGTGTATATATACAAACACATACACCCTTGTGTGCATGTGAGTGTATGTGATATCTAATCACAGACTAGCAATTACCACTCAATAAAATTTACCTACTTGTTTTTCAAAAACTCTGAAGAGTCTGGTAGTATGAAAAAACGACCCAGTAAGAAAGAGAAAATAAGAGTATTTCAAAGTAAATGCTTTTATTTTGAACTCTCTGTTCCTACTTTCACCTTTCAAATCAGATAAAGAAAGCGACACACTTCTGGGTTTTGTTGTTGTTATTGTCATTTTGTTTTGTTCTAATAAAAATAGAGCAAATGCATAAAATACACATTATAAACTCATTTAGTACTCACAAAAATCCCATGAGAGACTATTTCCTTTGCCCAGATGAGGTACAATGAGGTAAACTGAGGCACAGAGAGGCATCCAGAGTTATTGTTCATACCATACATTGGCGTTATCCTGAAAAACTTCACTTTTACCTGAATGAAATGTAAGAAAATTCCCCTCCTGAAATGCTCTATGAATTCTAGGCCATAAGCATCAACTCACTGTATCAAGGCACCAAAATGTGCCTGTTTGGAATCCACGTGTGTTGCACAATGTATAATGCAAACCTAGGGCTTATTACAACCCGTAGTAGAGCAGCAAATCGAATTCGGTCCCAACGCTTGAATATGTATGCGTACGTAGTGGGAAGAGGCAGAGAAGCCTTTGTCAGTACACACGATCCCAAAAGACGCCGGTGCTCCACAGCAAGTTTCCACTATCTGCGCTTAAAACCATGGGGGACTCCCTCGGCCGTCTGGGTCGCGCGCGGTCCGCAGGGCCCAGGGCGCATGCGTGGCCCGGTCCGCTGCGCCTCGCGGCGAGGCGGCTGGGGTGCTTACCTGGTGCGCTGGGCGCGCAGACACAGGACCAGGAGCAGCAGGGCCGCGGCCAGAGCCAGGCCCGGGAGGCTGAGGAGCTGCGGCAGCCACGGCTCCAGCCAGAGGCGGCCCATGCCCGCGGACACGTCTTCTGCCGGCCGGTTCGCGCGCCGCCGCGGTGGGTAGCCCCGGGTCTCTCTCGGCGGCTTCTCTCGGCTGCGATCCCCCGGTCCGGGCCGAGTGGCCGGCTGCGGGTGGCGCTGGCGGGAATGTCACCGCGGCCCCTGAGGCTGAGACTCAAAGTTCCTGGACTCCCCTCCCCCAGCCCACCCACGCGCACCGCCCCGCTCCGCGACCGCCTCCGGCCCGGGTGCTTCTGGAAAACGGCGCCCTGGCTCCTCGGGGCAGGAAGAAGGGCCAAAGAAGGGGGAGGGGAGCTTTCCCGAGAGCGAGCCTCCGAAGGCCTGCAGGAGGGGATTTCTGTTCTGAGTGGGACGCGAGTCGCCTAACTGGGGCCCCTCGGGAGGAGGGACCCTGGCTGCCCCTGAACAGGGTCGGGATGTGCCCGCTGCGCCCTGCTCCGGCGGGACCCGGAGAGCCGGGCGGGCGGCGGGTACCTGCGGAGTGCGCTGCGCCGCCGCGTTCGCCCTGCACAGCCAGTTTGCTCACACGCTTTTATTGAAAGCCTACTGAATGCAGAACCTCGTCCCAGAGGCCAGGAATACAGAGCCCGGGGTCGTGACACTCCAGAAGTCCTGATGAGACACACAATCCAGGAAGAAGGCAGACAGATGAAACAAGGTATTGCAAAACAACGCAAAGGGCCGTAGAAGTGGCACAAGCCCCACAGGTTGTCCTTAGAACAAATAAGGGAGAAACGTAAAATATCTTTTCCTGAGTGATCACCGTTCACCAGGAGCTTCACACATGATTTTTGATTCTCCACACCAAACTTGTGATATAATTTTAAGCAGTATTTTAGAGAACATGTAATGAGACTTAATTTACCTTAGTTGCTCAGATGAGTCTTGAACAAAGGAATTAAGTGTTGAAGCAAAATGAAATCTTACTGTTAATACAGTGTAAGAAAAAGTAACTGATAACCATTCTAACCAAGGCTATTCCAAGACCCCTGTGTTCTTTCCTTTACGCAAACGTTTATTTCCATAGTTCTCTGTACTACTACAATAGCTTCAGAACTGGGCTCCATATCTCTGACCCTTAACCTTTCCAGGCCATCCTCCCCATTACCACCTCCCATCTACACAGATCTATCCTGCTTTTACGCTGTTCAGATGGTTGCTTTTGTGGTAAAGCCATAAATCTTCCACCTGCCATAAGAAGCCTTCCACAATTTGTGTCCAATGTACAACTGCCATGGGTAGAACAGGTCTGTATACACTACAGCTTGAGCCACTGTGTCCTTCACAATCAACCCTTTCACACCTTTGTTTAATGATATTCCCTCTGCCTGAAAATTTTCCTCTCTCCCCTAAATACTGAAATTCTACCTACCTCTCAAGGCCCAGCTCAAATCCCACTTCCTTCTAGAAATTATCCCTAGCTCTTTTTCTGTAATTAACCTCTCCCTCCTCCATACTTTTAACACTGTCTCTACTTTTCACCCCATCACGTTTTCCCACTATATCTAACTATATCTGAGTTATTTCTAAGTCTGTCTTTCCTGCCAGAGAAGGTGGGAACCATCCCTTAGACAACCCTGTCTGCAGCCACTCTCTACTCCTCACCCCCAGATCTCCCACCCTGGAGTTGACATAATGTAGTTGGAAGTACTTTGCATGTGCCTGGCTCAGTCGGTGCTCCATCACTGAATTACTACTGCCTTGCTGTCCTTGGCCTTAAAGCTGTGAATGGCTCAGCTAGCACTGAAACCGTAATGTTTACGAGTATCTTCATCTTTGAATTTTATTCCAGGGTCTTTCTACTGCCCCTCTCTCCTCCTGTTGTAGATTCAATTTTCTGGAAGACCCAAAAGGGCACACTGAGCCCACAGCTACTCTGTCTCCTCCAAGGGAAAGCAGACTGGCTTCCATCACTGCTCAGCCAGCAGAGCTGGTTTACAGGATGGTTTCCATGTCCTGCATTTCTGTAACCGCTGCAGAAAGCCCCTCTCACTAATTTTCACAAGGCGCTTCAACTTTTATACTTGTATTTTCCATTTGATCTGGATGACTCTTCCGTTAGAAAATATAGGTAAAATATTAAGCATTAATTTATTGAACATTTACTGTTTGCCAGGCACCATGCTAAACATTTTATTTAATGACATTAATAACAACAAACGCCTGCAATTAATCTAAGAAAGTGGAAGGAGGAAGACTACTCTGTCACCTACTAGATTTGGTTAGCAACTGTGTCATATTCTTATGCTATCTGTATGGTACCTTCCTTACAACACCTTGTGGTATACATTTAATGAATGTTGAATGTGTGTTTCTCTTGTGTTTTCCATTTCTGTTCAAAGGGACCTTCATTCCATAAATGACCTGGTTGAAATAAAATCCAAAGACATCTTTTATTCCTCTTTTGCTTTTGTAACCCACTATCAGCCTCATTATCTTCAATCCAATTCAATTTATTTACCTCCAAACATGCCTTTATTTCCATCACTTCTCTGACAGAGATGACTAGTTGACCGTCCATATCTACTTCCTGCTTCCTCCTCTGTAACGGTCCTCAGTTTTTAACGGAGCATGTGGCTGTCCTATAAAGACTACTTTCCCAGCCTTCCTTGTAGTTAGATGTGACCATGTGACTAAATTCTCACCTGTAGGCTAAGTATAAGGTATTACTTCAGGAAAGGACCCTTCACGGGAATGGACAGGCCCTCTGCCTCCTTCCTCTTTTTTGCTCATTTAGAATGTGGATACCGTGCTTAGAACTTAAGCAGCCATGTTAGCATATATAAGTATGTCCCAAATATTGCATTCCATATTATTTGTTGTTTATATGAAATTCTAATTTAACTGAAGATCCTAAATTTTTATTTGCCAAATCTGGAAACTCTGGCTTAATTCCAACACAAGAGTTCGTAAGGCCTACAGGCAAGACAACTGTAAAATTCTAGCTGCCCAACAGCCCCCTTCAGAAACCAGCCACAAATCATCCCTTCGAATCAATTACCAGTGTTAGTGTGTTGAGTACTTTGGCCACACTAATTAGACTGACGTCAACAGTCAGATCTAAAGGAGTTATGGGGTGGCCCTTAGACTTTGAAGTATCTAGAACAGTAAGTGTGTTCAGTATAGTTAGCAACTGACCTCATTATTTTTTTCAGAAAATATTGATTGTGAGGCAAATGGAGAGAGAGAAATACAAGCAAAAACAGAAGTGAAAGAAGAGGAAGTAAAGGGAGAGGGTGATCATACACTGGAGTCTCTAAAGTAAGAACTATGAAAATCCAGATGACGGGCCCAAAGCCTCCCCTAGCAGCCCAGGTGACCCTCATCTGCCAGGTTGTTGGAGCCATCAGCCTCTTTCCAATCTATGGTTAGGGCTTGAATTCTGGCTCTGCTTCCCTCTCTTTTTATTCTAAAGAGGCTGTTTGGAAGTCACCAGAACTTGAATAATGACTATTTCCCCTTCCTTTTTCCATCTATGTCCAAATTCTCCTGCCCTGACTTTGAAAATACTAACACAGTAGATTGAGACCTCCAAGTCCACCTACTTAGTCAATAACTTTTGACGAGTTCAAAGTATGTCCATGGCACTAGACCGTGAATGAGATGGCCCTTCCTTCAAAGAGCTGGGACTAAGAGGGCTTTCAAAAGGGTTGACATTGGAAAGGAGAAAGAAAAGAGGCTAGTCTACATGAGATTGTGGAGTGATGATGAGGGGACTTAAGGACGTACACCCATATGGCTTCAATCTTGTGAGCTCCCGGGAAGCAAATAATGTGCTGGGAAAAGGGTCAATTATAGGGTTCAGTTGTTGGGAAACATTTGAAAGTACAACTGTGGGAAACATCAAAGTGGAATTCCACACAACATTTTATCCCGTTTGGGGAATGTCTTACAGTCAGATTTGAGTACTCAAGCCTGACCGATTCTACCAACTTTTGGCATAAGATATAGATTGGGTTTTGAGTCATATCTACCACTAAAAAGAAAGACTGCAGCTGTCTTTCTCCCCTTCCTCATGAGCTTTGTCTTAACTACCTTTGATTTCCTATTCCCTTCTGTTAGAATTAAGACCACCTCTGGGTAAAACTGTGAAGCAGAGGAAGGGAAGAAGACGGAAGAAGAAAGGAACATGGACGGAGAAGTCCTGCTATGCACTAGGTACTGCTTCATGTTTTACATACTTTTTTTTCATGTAATCTTCAAAACCAATCTTTGATGCGGGTATTATTATTTCCTTTTACATAAAATAAAAACGAGACTCAAAGAGTTTCAGGGCCCCTGTGATAATTCAGCTCCTACATTACACTGAGAAGTCACCCCTCCTTTCACTGTACCATCTTGCTATCCTTAGAGTTTTCTTTCACTAACCCTTTACTATATCTCTTCAATCATTCTTGCCTCCATTTTTATGGATCCTGTTTCTACCATGAGCTGCCCATCACCAAGATACCCCATGAGCACAGTTGGGCCTCTGCTTGTACCATGGCCTACCTCAGCCCCTGTCTAGCTCTGAGATTAGTCTCAGTTTTTCCATCTGAAAAATGATATGACTACCTTCCCTATAGGTTTATGAGGATTAAATTGTGAGAGCAAATATACAACAATCTAAATGCCTGGAGCTTCTCCCTTTTTTCACATTTGAACACCTTCTGCTCCATTGGCATAGGGTATAAGTAGAAATGAGTTTATTAGACAAACTCAGCCCAGCCCAAGTGTTATTACTTCTGCCCAATTAAAATGTAAAATGTGCCACTTTGTTGTTTTCTTAAGGTGGCTATTCTGATTGTAGCTGAGATAGTGATAATGGTATATTCTGAGACCTGAGACTGCTGTGAGCCCAAAAGTTATTTTTTAATTGGCACATAGTAAATAGTGAGGCACCTTAGATGCCAGCCCTTAACCTGACTAAAAATATCTTAAATCACACATGCTTCCTTTTGTTGTCTTTCTTTGCAGTTTAAATAATTGCACTTATTTTCTCTTTAGTTTTCCTTTCTCCTAAAAAAACAGTTTATGGTGTCAACCTAGCACTCAGTTTGCACATATAAACAAGGCAGGCAAAAATGCTTATTAAATAAAGCGCTGTTGAATGAACAGAGTGACCCAACAATAGTGTTGTTCCAGTTAATTCTTTTTCTTTTTATAAAGTACAATTTTAGGTAAGACCTGAATATAATTATTTTGAAGTAGCTATAAAAATGGTGGAACAGATGGCTCTGATTATCTCCAAGAGAGAGGAAGAGATTCAAGAGTTTTGTCATTTCTTGTTTAATAGTCTTGGCATTACTTATACACACTTGGGTTTTGTAGTCTCTGGCTTATAAATTCACAATATCGTGCTAAACCTTAGTTCATTCTTGCGATCTGACCCTACTTCCCATGCCAAGATTCAAGACTTGCTCTCTCTCTGTCTCTGACTCACTGGCTTTTCCAACATTTCATTTCTGGATTAGCCTTTGAGTGCAGATTTCTAAGGACAGAAAGCACAAGGATCTTTCAGAGCCTTCCTTTACATAAGACCCCCCCACCCCTGACCCTGCCCGAGCTACCCCTGTTCACTAAGGGAAAGTTTTATAGACTCCAGAACATTTTTTTTTTTTTTTTTGGATTGGACCAGGCTGGTTCTCGGAGAAGCAACAAAAAGCCTCGTCTTAAATAAAATTTACCCACACCACCTCTCTCACCTCTGCTGTTTCTGCCTATTATAGGAAAAGTCCTGGGAAACTACTCAAAGAGAGAGACCAGTACAGGAGTTTATTAGGACAGGCTCTCAGGATCAGCACCAGGAGTGGGAAAGTGAAGGAAACAGACAGAGGGAGAAGTTGGGCGGGGATGCAGTCTCAACAAGAGACTCAGCCCATAAGGATATCTAGAACTCAGATGGCCCATCAGAACTGTCCCAAGAGTGGGGGAAGGTTCAGGCTGTAAAGGCCAGTATCAACCTGTCATTGGCTGTGGACTGCACTTAGGAAAGGGGAGAGGGTGACCTTGAGTAAGGAGGTTCTCTTTATCTGAAGGCAATTCCTGAAGCCTCTGATGACATTCACAGAAGCTGGGAGCACAGGTCCTCTCATCCTGACAGAGAATCTGAGCAATACAACCCAGTATTTACTAAATAGGCAGTGTCCACACTAGTGCCACAGAACTCTCTCAGAGGCAGATGGCATGATGTGGTGGTGATGATCCTCGCATTCATTCATTTTGAAGTTCTCTCTCTCACTAGCATAATTAGAGTAACACTAGTCTCTCAGCTTCTGAGATGATAAAGCAATCATGTTCATCAAATGATTCTAATGTTAAAGAAGAAAACTTTAGACTATTTATGAGTCAAAGTTTATTACAATATTGCAACAAGGAAAGCCTCTAGGTGGTCAGCTCAGATATTTACTCTGATTAGGAGTGTTATAGAAAGAGAATGTGAGTTAACCATTGTTAGTTTGGTGACAAAAGGAAAAGAATGGCTTAAAATCTTGGCTGATAGGTGACAGTCAATGAAGGTGTTTCCCCAAACAAGTCTAAATCTCGGGAAATTTTATCAGAAAACCACTTAAGCATTTTTCAGGAATGCTAAACTCTTGTCTTTCATTAGGCAAAAAGTTTCTGCTGCAGACAAAGTTTGGGACAATTTGTCTTTTACCCTAACAAGTTATGTTTTATTTACTCAGTCTACCATGGTGCCCCTTCCTTCACAGAGTCCCATTCCTTTATCAGGCTAGTTGCAGTTTGGCTTCCCAGTAGGCCCTTCCACACCCACACTTTTCTTTAAAGACTAGAGAAAAACACCATTCACTCTCTATCCCATGTTGCTATCTGACTCCTCATTGTGTGACCTCTGTTCCCAGCTTCCTCTCCACCCACCTCTTTCTTGTCCAAGGCTCAACTGGAAAATCATCAAATTCATTCCTCTAGGTTTTCTGAACCTTTTTTCCATTTCCTCCTCTAGCCTTCTGATCATTAATATTCCCATAGCTGAACCATTCCTTTCTCCTTCCTTCTCTGAAGTCTGGCATTTTTTCCACCAAGCAAGATTGCTAAATTTTGACATTTATAAAAGCAATTAATAATAGCAACTATACATATGCTGAAGTTTTGAATATTCTGATTTATGAGCAAACATTGCACTAATGAAAGAAGAAATTAATTGATTTGTAATGATTCTGAAAAGCAGTCTAATTGCTTGCCAGGGTTGAAGTATAACTAAGATGGGTATACACACATGTAATCCAGCATTAGCCAAGGGCTTTGTAATGTCTATGTCTGCCTGTGGGGGAATCTGTTTTGACCCTACAGCAACTGGTAACCAGAAGGCAGAACTCTGTACCTTCATTTGTTTCTGCAAGAAACCCAAACACAGCTGGCACTGAAGTCTTTGCTGCAAATTTGTGAGAAGTCACATTGTACAGCACATAATATTTCATGCAAAAAATCCTCAACATTTTATGTTCCCCCTCCTACTGGACCACATCACAATGGGAAATTTCCTCCTCCCCACTCCCTGAACAACAAAGTCCAGTCTCTCTGGTTCTGCTCTCCCTCTAGACCTTTCCTCTTCAAATACAAAATAGCTTCTGCCTTTGTAATGCAAAGCAATTCAATTTGCATCTTTTATTTGAGCATGCCACTGGGGTCTCCCATGTCAAGAAGCTATGGAAAAAATTCTGAACAATAAGCATGTAATATTTTCAAAATATCATCATCATTATCAACCACAACATTAAAAAAAATTTTAGGTGAAATTAATTATTTTCATTTTCAGGAATATAAGTAGATGTTAGGAAATTAGAAAAAAATGGTGTCCCCTCTCTCTCACCCTTAAAGATGCTCTAATGACAATGATTGGTCAATCAGAGTGTATGTGGACGGACAACTATCAACATGTGTCCCTTCTGCCTTTATAGGTGCCTTAGAGAATCCCCTTTGCAGACACTATGTCTTTTCTCCATTTGCCCCTCCATCCTTTAGAGGCTAGATTCTTGGTCTAGAAAGGTGCAAGGACTAATTCGGCCTTCTTAGACTTTCCTCCTTCTACTTTTGGGTGTTCCAGGACCTCAAAATCTTTTCTCTCTCTCTCTCTCTCTTTTTTTTTTTTTTTTGCTTCTCTTTTATCAGTTACCAAGAATCTGGAAGTCTATTCCTTATGTAGATTCTCAGTGCCAGTCTCAGCACAATTCTTAGCCCTCTAGCATTCACACAACTCCCATGCCAAGACAAGCATAATGTAATGCTTTAAGGAACTTTCTAATGCTCACACATAAATGCAGGCATATATTTGAATCCTTACCTGCCTATTTTTCTCTGCATTTCTGCATCAGGAATCAGAACATAATTATTTTGTAATTAAAAGTCTGAAAATGAACCAGCATAATTCTTTTGAGTCGATAAAGCATTTTCAAACATTATAGAGTGTGTGGCATTTAGATTCTCTCTATATATTTGTTAAATCAATGAAAATTAGGAAACTGATGTGAGGCAAACCCATATAGTAGAAAAAGTATCACTAATATTCACATTAATAAAGGAGAATCCATCTGCTTCTACTGTCTGGCTCTTGAACTTGATCAACTCATGGGAATATTGTACAGATAAAATGTAGAAAAAAATATTTAGCTTGGTGATCAGCACATAGTAGGTACTCAATAAATATTGGTTTCATTTTATTTCTTTATGGTGAGTCAGACCCAGTTCATGATGGGCAGCTCAGCTTGCATGGTAATTTGATGGCCAGGATCAAGTGTTTTGTTTCCACAAGAGCCTGAGGCAAGCCAAAGTTGTTTCTCGAAAGAATAATTATAAGCAGAGAATGGCGGTTTTGCTCTGAAATCTTAAATGTTTGCTCTATGATTCACCTTCAGAGACCTCCAATGGCTCTGTACAGCGTCTCTGTTTTCCAGACGCTTCAGACGCCATCAGATCTTCTGAGTCAAAAGAACATGGTAGAAGAGCTACTTACATTAACAAACCAAACCTGTTCAGAACCTTATCTTGGTCTGGACCCTGCTCAATACTGGAAGCCTTCCGGGTTACTTAATAAATAGATTGGAATATCAGACCCAAATTTGGTATATGTTTCCTCAAAAATCCAAAAAGGCTTGGTATGTATTGTGCCTCTTTCTTGAGGTAGGAGGAATCAGACACAGCAACTTGTCCTTCTTGATCTCTGGCCACTAGACCCATACAAATTCTATTAAGGTGGTGTACATGTGTCTAATAGGATATGTAGAGAAGTTTAATTTCCTCTTCACAAGGTCCAATCAGCAAGATAACATCAGCGCAGTAGACCAATGTGTTATCTTCTGAATGAAGAAACAATAAAAGTTTCTTTTGGCTGGATTGTGATTATGACAAGGACTGGAGATCTGATACAGGTAGGACAGTGAATATTTATTGCTGGCCCTTCTTGGAGAAAGCAAACTGCATTTGCCATATTAATAGCTACAGTGTGCCAGGGGGTGTGTTGATGTGCTGAAATAAATAAAACACATGTGGAACAGCAGCTGCAATTCAAAACATCATCTTATTAAGCTCACAGTACACTATTGTCATTCTTTAAGATTTACCTGTCTTCTGCACAGCCCACAGAAGTACATTAAATGAGGATATGGTAGGAATTACCACTCCTGCATTCTTTATGTTCTTGATGAGGCATTAATATCTGCTAATATTCCTCAATAAATGTGGCATTGCTTTTGGTTTACTCTTGTATTAAGTAGAGGCAGTTCTAGAGATTTCCATTCAACCTTTCCCACCATAATAGCCCTCAGTCTCCAGGTCAAGGAACCAATGTGAGGATTCTGCCGATTGCTGAGTAATATATCTATCCTAATTATGCATTTCTGTAAATGAGGAAATAACCATTGGGTGTATTTATTCAGGAAGCCCACTGTGAGATGCATCTAAGCCAAAACTCCATTAATCTTTGATTTCTAGAATTGTCTAGTTATTTCTTTTTCACCAAGCACAGTGGCTTAGGTCCCTTTGTAAAAAGCCTAGGAAGAAGATTGAAAATATAAATTTTTGGCAGTATAGCAGGATCTTTCCTTTAGAGGACTTGCCCTATCCATCATTCAGTGGGTTTTGGATCTGTGAAGTGGCTCAAATAGAAGAATTGGTTGAGGAACCATAATTTGTGGTAAGTCAAGTCAAACTTTTATTGCCCAGATTTAGAGCTTTTCTGCTTATAAAAATCAACTAAAACTTTAGTAGGTTGCCCATCTATCTTAGTTCCAGGGGCACTGTGGTCACTTACCCAACACTGAGATCTCTATGCATTAAAATATTCTGGATTTGGTATTAGGGTAATGCTGACCTCATGGAATGAATTAGGAGGTATTCCCTCTGCTTCTGTATTTTGAAAGACATTCTAGAGAATTCGTGTAATGTCTTCCTTAAATGTTTGGTAGAATTCACCAGTGAACCCATCAGGACCTGGTGTTACCTGTTCTGGAAGGTTATTAATTATTGATTCAATTTCTCTAATAGATATATGCCTATCTTATTGTCTGTTTCTTCTTGTATGAATTTTGGCAGATTGTGTCTTGCAAAGAATTGGTCCGTTTTGTCTAGGTTATCAAATTTGTGGGAGTAGAGTTGTTCATAGTATTCCTTGATTATTCTTTTAATGTTCATGAGATCTGTAGTAATGTCCCCTCTTTCCCTTTTGATATTAGTAAGTTGCATCCTATCTTTTTTGTTTAGTTAACCTGGCTGAGGGCTTATAAATTTTATTGATTTCTGCAAAGAACCAGTTTTCAATTGCAATTATTTTCTCTATTGATTTTCTGGTTTTGATTCATTGATTTATACTCTAATTCTTATTTTTTTATTTTCTTCTGCTTGTTTTGGATTTAATTTGCTCTTGTTTTTCTAGTTTCCTAAGGTGGAAACTTAGATGATTGATTTTAGATCTTTTTTTCTTTTCTAATTTATGCATTCAATGCTATAAATTTCCCTCTAAACATAGCTTTTGCTGCATCCCACAATTTTGATAGCTCTGTTTTCATTTTCATTTACTTCAAAATATTTTTTAATTTCTCTTGAGATTTATTCTTCGACCCATGAGTTATTTAGAAGTGCGTTGTGTAATTGCTAAGTATTTGGGGATTTTCCAGCCATCTTTCTGTTATTGATTTCTAGTTTAATTCCATTGTGACCTGAGAGCTGATGTTGTAAGATATATTTTTTTAATTTGTTAAGGTGTATTTTATGGTTCAGAATGTGCTCTATCTTGGTGAATATTCCATATGAACTTGGGAAGAATATATATTCTGCTGTTGTTGAATGAAGTAGTCTATGGATGTCTACTATATCCAGTTGATTGACAGTGTTTTTGAGCTCAACTATGTTCTTACTGATTTCCTGGCTGCTGTAGCTGTTTCTGATAGAGGGATATTGAAGTCTCCAACTCTAATCATGGATTCATCTAATTCTACCTGCTGTTCCATCAGTTTTTGCCTCATTTGTTTTGATGCTCTATTGTTAGGTGCATACATGTTAAGGATTATTTTATATTCTTGAAGAATTGACGCCTTGATCATTATGTAATACCCTTCTTTATCTCTGATAAATTTCCTTGCTCTGAAGTCCACTCTCAGAAATTGTTATAGCTATTCCTGCTTTCTTTTTATTAGTGTTAGCACGATATATCTTTCTCCATTCATTTACTTTTAATTTATATGTGCCTTTATATTTAAGTGGGTTTCTTGTAGACAACAAATAGTTGAGTCTTGTTTTCTAATCCACCCTGACAACCTCTGTCTTTAATTGGTGCATTTAGACCATTATTGTAATGGTCTAAAGTGGTTATTTCTGTAGATGGATTAATATCTACTATGTTTGTTACTGTTTTCTATTTGTTGACCATGTTCTTTGTTTATATTTTATTCTCTACTCTTTTTCTGTCTTTTGAGGTTTTAGTTGATCATTTTATATGATTTCACTTTCCTCTCTTAGGATACCAGTTATACTTCTTTTTTTTGTTTACTCTACTTAGTTGTTGCCCTAGAATTTGCAATATACATTTACAACTAATTCAAGTCCACTTCCAAATAACACTATACTGCTTTACAGGTCATGCAAGTACTTTATAATAACAAAATAATCCTGATTCTCCCTCCTATGGTGTCTATAGTGTGTCCTCATGGGTCATACTTTGTAGCTGAACCCTTGAAGCCGTCTGAGATTTGAATCTGTTTATAGAGCTAGAAACAGTGAGAGGTGATGGGAGCAGGTCTTAAGGAGGAGCAGAAGTGCCTTAAAAGTAAGAGAACTCTTATAATGACTTCAGACACGAGGAGACTGATCTCAGAGAATGGTTGAAATCATTCTTTGGTGTTCTGAATCCGGGTGTTCCAAATCCTCAGCCTTACTGGAATTTGCATATATGCCCTCTTCTCACATTTCAGGATCTCACTCTTTTCCAATTAATTCCCTAAGAGACCCTGAGAAGTTATGAATTAAATTTGCATTGCAATTCAGCCATCCACAGGATTAAATTTTGGATTTAGTTTTTAGAAATTTCAGTTCTGTGACTACAGAAGATAAAAGTCACCTTCAGGGCCATTAGAAGATTTTTGGTTCCTTACTAACATCTTGAGCTAGGAATTTAAAGCCTTAATCTCATTTTTTTCCCTCCATGTTCTCCAGCACATTTAGAAACAACCAAATCAATCCATGGTAATTTTACTCCTGCTTCCACTAAATTGTTCTACGGCAGCAACCACTTGGCCATGCAAAGTTTTTCCAAGTGGCCGTAGGAGATACTTTAAGTAGTGTTTTTCCACTGTAGGTCCTGGACTACCATTGCCGCATTTGCCACTGGCAACAGGATCATGATTGTCTTTAAATCTAGCCAGATCAGAGAATCAATTCCCGATTCCTGATACTAAGATTCTGTTACTTTGGAATTACTTTAGATAATAATAATTGCATCAGTCAAGAAGCAGAGCTATTATGCATATCATGAGAATAAGGGATTTATAATAGAAGTTAAATTTACACAATTGTGGGAGGAGCTAGGGAAGTGAAGGTGCAGAAGGGAAATTTGGGGGACCAGAGAAAGAAGCACTAACCAGGCCTCCTGAAGTACTGCAGCAGGTGGACATGTTGAAGCTTGCAGAAATCTTGAAGCCAAGCACATCTGCCATCGTGGACTAAGAAGGGAGAGCTCGTGGAGAGGTGTATGGGAAGCTGTGGCCTCTGTACAGCTGTTGTCTTTGTGAGTCTGCAGCCAAGCAACTTGTGGTGATCTTGGGGCCTCTGTGCATCAGCCAGGCCAACAGTTGGAGAGATGAACTGGGCAGGAGGTGAAGTGGCATTAGGAAAGCCTGGGAAAATGAAGTTGCAGTGAGGAATTTAGAGCATCAGAGTCAAACAGACCCTCCAGTTCATCGCTTACTATTGTGAACTCGGGAACACTAATTTTTGTGAATTTCTATTTTTCTAGTTGTAAAACATAGGTGAAATACTTACCTTTATGGATTGTTTTCATGCCCCTAACATTTTTTGAAAATGATTTTACCTTTTTGTTCATTTTTAAATTGACCGTGAAATTTTTTTATCGTAGGTTAAAATAGTTTCAAAAGATGTGACTTCTGGCATATTTTAATTATTGACGTTTCATATAAAAATTGTAATATTCTTTTCAATGTATTTGATAAAATTTAAATACTGTCGTGAATTTATGCCCACCATCATCAATTTAAAAATTCCATGAATAAGCTCTTCTTTAACAACCAGAAATTTTACATTGTTCTATTTTCTCCTTGAGCTCGTATTTCCATTCCATTTCTCCCACAGAATTTTATCCTAACGTAATATATTTTTATGCTTGAAGGTCTTTTATTGATCACATTTTATATTTTTCTGCTATAAAAATATGTATATAAATTGAAATTAATTTTTTTATATTCTCTGTGACCAGAAGACCTAAGTGTTATTTTTCCTTAATCTGGATTAATTTATCATTATAATTATTATTGGCACATTATTGATCAAAGAAACTTAAATAAACTACAGAAATTGATAGATAAACCTAAAAAGTAAAGTTTAATTAGAAATGCATTTTTTAATATGTAGGATATGTATGAATATATACATATATAACTCTCTTCTCTGACAGTGAGAAACCTGGATCCCGTCATCCTCAATATATTATTTATTTGATCAATCCCACCTATATGTAAACAACCTCCCATCCACAGCACCTCCATTGCCCCATTCCACAATCTCCTCATCCCTCTTGGCTCTGACACCCCACATGTGGCCCCCAGTGCAGGTGCCTCTTCACCCCACTGAGACACTTGGCACTGGGCTTGCACTCCTACTTCCTCCCTTTGTCTTGTTTTGCTCTACCCTAACTACTGGCTTTTGGACTAAGTTATTCTGAAAGGAAACAAGATAGGGTGGGGAAAGAAATCATGCATTTTTACAAGTCTTAATTCTTTTAATTCTGAAATAGATAGATAGATAAATTGAACACAGCCTTTTTATGAGTTTCTCACCTAGATGAAATATCCTACAATGCCCTTCAATAATTGCTACTGACACACTTTTGTTGCTTTCTTCTCAGGATCATCCTCAGGATCAACAATTTCTTTGACAATAATTAGGGAGATAAAAGAAGAAGATAGGTCTTTAAAAGAAAATTGTCACTACTCTTTTAATCCAACTCTACAAAGATATTGATTTCAGAATATGCCAACACAGGCAAAATACCCCATTTCTAATGCCCTGCTTTGTCCAGAACAGGAAAATGTGTGAGAACGGAAAAGACAAAAGCCTTATCAAAAGTTTATGGTGACTTGGTTAAAGAAGGTTTCAGACACTTTTTGATAAGGGTTGGGATGGGTGAGACAATCCTTTCTTTTGTAATATGAGAGACATTTGGTTGTGAGAAGGGGAGATGGGAAAGATAAACCAAATTGACGCCTTGACCACAGGCCTATTCTCAGACAGATCAGTTTTAGCAAAGGTAGAAGTTGACAATATGAAAGTGGATTTTCTTAAATCTCTCACTGCCTACAAAGTTCTTGGAAAACCTTCACAGATCCTCAGAGGCACATGTACCCAATTTGGTAATTATTGGCATATGTTTTTGTCTTAGTCAGTTTGGGCTACTATGACAAAATACCATACCCTGGGTGGCTTACAAACAACAGAAATTTATTTCTCACAGGCTGAAAGTCTGAGATCACGGTACCAGCACGGTCAGATTCTGCTGAGAGGCCCTTTCTGGGTTGCAGACTGCCGAATTCTCACTGTATCCTCACATGGTGGGAAGAAGCTCTCTGACCTCTTCTTGTAAAGTCGCTAATCCCATTCATGAGGGCTGTAACCTCATCACATAATCACCTCCCAAAGACCCCCACCTCCAAATACCACCATCCTGGGGATTATATTTCAACATAGGAATTTTGAGGGAAACAAATATTCAGACCATAACAGTGCTCAAAAAAATTGAGTAGCAATAAATTTTAGTCAATTGATGGCTGTGGAAAAACAAAATAATTCTTGCAGATAATCCAATAATGTGCACAGATGAGAATGAAAAGGAGGATGTTAAAATGTTATTCGTCAATGAGAATAAGTAGGAATTGGGCATAAATTACACTTGACTTCTATAAGATAGAACATGGAAACTACAAAAGTCATTTTTAAAAATTGCTTCCTAATTTTTTTGCCTTTTTAAATCTAACTTTTCATATTAATACTTAACTTACCTCATGTTATTTTAGATGTTTAATGAAAATTACCTCAACAATTTAGATTTAAGATGTAAATTATTCTTTAAATCTTAAAAGCAGGAAGTATTTTTAGGAGTTTGGGTATACTTACTCACTCATGTTGTTTCATCATTTGGCAAATAGTTTGAATGCTTATCAAGAACACAGCACAGAGCCAAGCACAGCGGATGTAATAGTGAATGGAATTAGACATGGTCCCTGCATCCAAGGAGACAGTCTAGAACTCTTTAATTGAAAGCAGAAGGAAGCATAACTTAAACAAGAAAATGAGATCCACTTGCAGAATATAGATTAGCTTGCCAAAATGAAAGACAGGATCTAGAGTGTCTCTGTGACCTTTAGCCTTCAGGCACCTGAGAGCCTTCTTTTTGAGATGACTCCGTTGGATCATTCAGCCACTAACCCCTTCTGCGCCTATGGATCTTTGCTCTAATTTAAATCCCTCAGGGGATGACTGTGGTTGGTGTAGCTTGGGATGTGTTTCCAGCTCTAGAAATAGATGTATGACTGTAATCAGTAACATCACCAAAATCACAAAGAATGAAGTTCCTTAAAGGTAAAAAAAATTAAAAAAAAAAAAAAAGCAGTACAGACGGTTTCTACTGGAAGAAAGAAAATGTACATTGTGGATAGGAATGTCCACACCAGTTTTTAACCATGACCCAAAATCTGTAGCTGGTTGATCTTCTTATGTAAAATTCAGCTTATTAGTTTCTATTAGCTTACATTTTTAAACTCTGATTCAGCACCTCCGGTGCTGTTCCCCCTCCACCCCTCCCCTTCCCCGTCCTCCTCTGTTCTTTTCTTCTCATCTACTCTTCTGGCTCTCTCTCTCTCTCTTTCTTTTATATCTAGCCATATTGTCTAGCTTCCTTTAAAAAGACCCTGAATCATATTCCTATAAAATTTATTTAAAGGACAATGTTGTAATATTTTTCTGTAATTATAATAATTAAAATAGAGCTATAATAATGTATAGCTTTGTAAAAATCTTTTTCAAATATACGTACATGTGCTATACAATGCACATATAAATGCTATTCTCATTTCAAAGCACAACACATAGAGAAACAGCTCAATCACCAGCTAGTGCCCACAATTTGTAGCATCTACAATTATGGCCTGTTAATGTCTAGGATGAAAGAAATGCTCCATGGGAACTGTAGAGGTTTAAGAAAGGAAGAGTGGTCCAAGGAAAGCAGTGAGATCCAGCATATAAAACACTGATTTCCTTTTACTGCACTCTAGAGTCATTCAATGTTTTTGTCCTTGATGTCATTTAAAAAGAATTTGTTGTATTTTTTTTTGTCCTATTAATAACCATTTCAGTATTTCTGGAGGGTTCATTAATTGACCTCAACATGGAACTTTTGCAGTAATCTTTTACTTTTAATATTTATCAATAATGACAAATTTCAGACATTGAACTATTACATTCCTTGGTTGGAGGCTCATATTTAAAACCATTGTTTGTTTTCTCTGTCCATGGGATCTTAATATGCATGGCATGTCTCTCCTGAGTGGCAGCCAAATTTCCCTCAGGCTGGACTTTTAACTACCCGTGGCAAGCCTATCCGGATTTGTAGTCACATGGGCATCTGGTCATGCCTCAGTTCCAGCTGCTCTAGAAGATGCCTGTCGCTTGGTGGTCAGCCATTCCTCACACTGCATCAGTCTCAGGTGTCCTTGACAGAGCATGCCCCTCCTGAGAGTCCTCAGAAGTTATCCTTTCCAGACGACCTTTGGACTCACTTAGAATTCTCATTTATGTTTTTAGGCTTTTGATGATGTGGAACTAAGATTTGCTAATTTTTGAGCTTGCCTTTGTCACATATAATTTCTTATGACTGTGGCCTAAAGAATGTTGAAATAGTCATATTAGAAAATTAATGAACACTTGGAGCCCTCTTCATTTAAAATATAAAGCATTTTTTTTCAAAATATGTACAATATAACTAATTGAAATTTTTAAGATTATGCTCCCTTAACTCTTATATGTAATTTGCATGATTGTGCATAGTATATAGTCTGTATTTTAAATCAGACCAGTCCAAATATACTCTCAAAATCTAGTGAAAAATCCATCTATCTGTTTTATAGGACACAGTTTAAAAGAGTCAAGCAGTCAGCACCTTTATTTATAGAAATTAACATTTCACTGTTGACACATAAGACAAAACTTCCAGGTTCTTGCTGAACCCCATGAGTTCTCTGTGCACTGGAACTGATAGTAGATTCCTGCATATTTCCTTGGGAAAGGGAACCTCTCTCCTGAGCTCTCTATTACCAGCATTCCCAGAGGAGCCCAGGGTGGCAACAGGCTTAAAGCATAACTGTTAACATGGTTAGTGACATTGGAGTACTTTAAGAGCAGAGTATAACCGAGGGAATACTTGATTACTGTGGAAAAGGAGTGTGAAAAGTGAGATGTGCCAAGGAAATTGCTTGGGTTTTCTGGATCTTGCCCAAAGTTTTTTGTTAAGACTTTGCAAAAATAACTATTCTTAAAAGATGTTTTGCATTTTCCCCCTCGTTTTTGTGAAATTCTGCACTTCTGTCAATTAAAAAAAAGGCGACAATGACATGTAACTGTTGTCTCCAGAGGATTGGTTCTCACAGTGCCACATTCATGTACTCTAATTGATTTAAGAGTTGTTATTTTAAAGGATTTGTGATAGGATGCCCGTGTCTATGCCTCAGCTTTCAAGGTGAATTAACAAAGTCAGTCATATTCAATGTGACTAGGATTTTCTGGTTGTCAGGAAGGTATTTCATTTGCCCTCTGTATGCCTCCATCTTGCCTATTTACTCTTTTGTTTAAGCCTTTGAGAAAATTTCCCCAAATTCTTTTAAGAGAAAAGTGATTGGCAGGAGCTTACTAATGCCTTGGATAAGTGGAGTGGCCCTTGTCACCTATGATGTGGGAGAGGCCGCCAAGGGGGCCTAGCTAGAGCTCTAGCTTTGGTAACTTGAGCTGTTTTAGGCAACAGTGTGGAGACTAGACAGGTTTTCTTTGCTAAAAGTAAGAAATTATTTAAATTATGAGAGTCAGTGGTTATCGCTTGACAATAGAATTACAGGTGCCTGTTATTTTCTTCTTCATAAATGTTTGCATTTTGCAAATGTCCTCAGTGAGCTTGAATTTCTTTTAAAAATCATAAAAAATGAATTAAAAAATTAAGATATCTAATTCTAAGTTTAGTTGTCTGTAATTATCTAGGGGTAATGGTTTAATTTAGCTCATATGAGTTAAGGAGGAGAAAATGTTTTAGGATTTGGCATATTCAGGGTAAGAAAGATTAGAAGGAAACACCAAAATATTAACAGTGGCTCGTGGGGCTTAAAGTGGTTAAAATATTTTTACACTTGTCTGTATTCTCCAAAATTTCTCTTGTAAGCATGTATTACTTTTATAATTAGAGAAAGAGGTCCTTAAAGGCATTGCTGAGGACCATCTGCATCCCTTGGTCTCCAGTTCTGCTTGTATCAACCCTATGGTTCCTTTCTCTTTGCACCACAGAAACAAATAAAAGGCTTGGAGCTGACTATAGCATGTTGCTATACTAAAGGAAAATGCAGAAAAATTTTAGTTTTTCAGATGACACTTCAGAATGTCACTTGTGTTAAGTCGCTCACACCTGGAAAGATCTTGCCAACCTGCCTCTTCATGCCTTTCTCAGTAGAAATAAAATTCTGCCTCCAAAACCTGAAATTTCACATTTCAAACTCCTATTTAAAAAATGCAACTAGTTGCCCTCTCTTTACTTGAATATGGTTAAATTAATCATTGCTGCTTTTCTCCTAACACTTAAGTTATTTCAGTTCACAGAGATACTAATGACATGGGGATGTGGGTGGGGATGGTGTCATCATTCTGGAGCATGGAATAATCCAAGGAAGGAAGATAAATCTGAAGAGAGCCCTGCCGTGGAGGGCTCTGGGTGGCTGGGGGTCAGAGAGTGTGCTCTAGGTCCCTAAACGTGAAGGGGAAGGCCTGGAAAAGCCCAAGAGATTTATAGAATGAAGAAGGCACATATCAGAAGCAAACCTCACTGATTTAGAGTTAATCTGCCAGGTGATACAGCCTTGGAGGCAGAAGGGAGAGATAAATTGTATGGGGCTACAGGGTCTTATTTCAGAAATACATACCAAGAAGGTCCAGATAAACAGACTCCTCCCCTCCAAAGATCTTTAGAGACTGTTGTCTGATAGTTGAACTGTATGACTTTAATACTTACCAAAGTATGATACCTTCAGCAGGAATAATACTTTTAAAGATAAAAGCAGGGAATGGAGACTGATTGCTAATGGGTATGAACATTCTTTCTGGGGTGACACAAATGTTCTAAAATTAGGTGGTGGTGATGTTTGCACAACTCTGTGAGTATACTAAAAACCAGTGAGTTGTACACTTTAAAAGGGTGTACTTCTGATATATGAATTACACCTCAATGAAACTATTATTAGAAATGCCCTTCCCTTCTTCCCCCAAAATGATACAAGCAGTCATTTAAGTTTTAGGGAGAATAAATAAATTAATATCAGGGTTCAGGAAAGAAGGCAATTTGAGCATCTAATTGGAATACAGAAAGGAGAATTTTCAAAGGGACAAAGTTGAAATAACTGGAGAGCAATAATGACTGACGCTTGACTCCATCTACTATGACAAACCGAGACAGACAAGATGGCTGCCGTGTGGGGCAATGAAACACTTCAGATTAGACTTGCATAGAAAACTCCGGTGTCTAGAGGGCCTTGGCAGGTAATGTAAGTGTTTGGAGGAGTTCTGTGGTGAACGGGAGGGAGTATGCTCCTTCTAAATGGGGAAGCCTGTTCAGCGGCAGATCATTATCATCATGTGCAAGGGCAGGCTTATTTTTGTTGCAGATTTTCAAGAGAAAAAATGGTCATCTAGAGTTTTATAGCATATTATCTTATTTTTGATTGTTGGCAACCAGTTAAGAAATCAAACAAATTTAAAAACCACAGTTAAAAAACTCTTGGTCGAGAATTCTGGAAAGGTCACACGGGTGTCCTCAACCGCAGGGCTAAGCACCTGGACTGGTTGAGGAGTTGAGAGGATGATTTGAAGAGCAGAGGAGAATTTCCAGAATTCCCATCTGAACATCCAGTTGTCCCAGCACCATTTATTGAATAAAGCTTCCTACCTCCCTGATCCACTACGCAACTCTGCCACATGTCAAAGTTCCGTATATGCAAGCCTCCTTGTTTGGGAATTCATTTCTATTTCATTGGTTAATTTGTCTATCCCTGAGCCATTATCAAGTGTACTAATTCCTATAGCTGCGTAACGTGTCATGCTACCTGGTAGGTGAGTAAAGCCTTTTCTTTCAGAAGTGTCCTGGCAATTTTAATGCTTTATTTTTCCTAATGTTTGTTTGTGTGTCTGTATATATATGTATATGCATAGTGTGTGTATATGTATGGAGGTATGTGTGTGTGTACGGACACATATATATATATGTACATACTCAAATATATAGTATTTTTGAAACAATCTCAATTTTATAGAAAATTGCAAGTACAGTACAAAAAACATCTTTTGTTCCTGAATAGTTTGGGAGAAACTTAACGACTTTACGCCTTATCACATCTGAACATTTGGGTGTCTATTTCCTACAATGACATGCTTCTGTGTAATCTCAGTACAACTATCAAAGTCAGGAAATTAACACTGATACGTTACTGACATCTAATCCCCATACCTCTTTAAAGTTTGCCAATTGTCCCAGAAGTGTCCTGTGTAGTGAAAGGATTCATTTCAGAATCAAAATACTCCAGATAACTAGCTTTCATATGTCTTAGAGTTTTCTTTAACCCATCTCATAATGGTTTCTTTTCCTCCTGATAAAAATAAAATAAGAAATAAAAAGTTTTAGTAAACAATTTTCTTTTTTTGTTGTTACTCTTTTAGTTTTATATGTTATTATTTTAACTTTGAATGGAGATGTTTTGGTCCTTAATTCTTTATGTTTATTTAGTTCTAGAATCTCTTTTTGTGTCGATGTGCTGTTTTATCATCTCATATTTGATTTCTTGCTTCATAGAATTAATGTTCTCTTTGGGAGGTATTAATTGCAGGTAATTTTCCTGTCTTCTGAATTTATGTATTATTTCCGAATGAATTAATAATCTATAATTTTTGCTTATTTTGTTCCTTTCTTTAATTTTTTGTTGTAGAATTACTTTTTGCCATACTGATTTTTCTTATTTCATCCATATTTCGCAAGAACAATTCACTGTATCTTTTTCTAAGACTTAATTGTTTAAATAAGAAAATAAAGTTTTTAACTTATTACTTGTAAAGAATTTCAAATATTTTTATGTTAACTTGCTCATGTTTTATACAATAAAATATTGTAAAGATTAAATAAGAGGTACAAAGAAGGTGGAGTGTATATTTTGATCATTCATTTTTCTCCATCTTCATCTATCTTTCTAGGTCTTTTGCACAAAATTCCCTACAGGTATAGTACCTAATGGCCCTGAGCAGTAATGACTCCAGAATCCTGTCATGGCAACCATAATATCTGGTGACCAGTGTGGCAGCTAAAATGCTGGGCATGCCAATGCTCTTTGTGATGATATTTTAGTCTCCTTAGAAAGCTAAAGTCTTAATATTTATGTATTCGCAGTCATTGACTTTGCCCTCAGCTTTTAAAACATCAATGCAAGCATATTGTTTGAAATGTTTTAAAAAGCTCTAACTTAATTACATGAGTAAATTAATAACACTGGTATATTTGAGGAAATGAGAGATCATTATTAAAGATAATTATATATACCTTGTAAATGAACATAAATATATGCTGAAAGATTTGTTTATATACATAAAAACAGGAACTCTGATTTTACATAAGACAATACTTGGTATATACTTGGTATAAGATAAGTATTTATTAAATGATGTCTCTCTTTTATTCATTATGGGCTGCAGTGGAAAGACACAAAAGCTATTTTGAGGCTCTGAAATATGTTTCAAATATGACTAGAAATGACTAACTAAATTCATAGATTTTTTAAAATTAAACTATTTATTTTGTGGTAATTATCAATTCACATGGAGTTGTAAGAAATAATATAGAGAGATCCTCTGTATCCCTTACCCAGTTTCCCTCAGTGGTAACATATTGCAAACTATAGTATGATAGTATACCTAAGACGTTGACATTGATACAGTCATGATATAGAACAATTCCATTGCTGCAAGGATATCCCTGTTACCCTTTTGTAGCCTCACACACTTCCCTCCCATCCCCAACTCTTCTTAGCCTGGACAACCGTTAATCTGTTAATCATTTCTATAATTTTCTCCTTTCAAGAAACTTAAATAGAATCACACAGTATGTAACCTTTTGGGATTGGCTTTTGTACTCAGCATAATTCTCCAGAGATTTATTCAGATTGTGTGTATCAGTAGTTCCTTCATTTTTATTGCTGAGTAGTTTTTCATGATACAGATGTACCACAGTTTGCTTAACCATTTAGCCATTGAAAGACCTCTGGATTGCTTCCAGT
Organism: Equus caballus; assembly: GCF_041296265.1. NCBI lineage: Eukaryota > Metazoa > Chordata > Mammalia > Perissodactyla > Equidae > Equus > Equus caballus. Next base: position 20,126,710 of record NC_091692.1, on the reverse strand, counting down.
TTTTGGCTATTAAAATTAAAGATACTATAAACACTCATGTAGGAGTTTTTGTGTGAACATAAGTTTTAATTTCTCTATGATAAACGCTCAGTAGCGAAATTGCTGATTCATAAGGTAATTATGCTTTTAGTTTTTGTTAAAGTGCCAGGGGCTGGCCCAGTGGCATAGTGGTTAAGTTTGTGTGCTCTGCTTCAGCGGCACGGGGTTCATCGGTTCAGATCCCAGGCACAGACATACTCTCTGCTCATCAAGCCATGCTGTGGCAGCATCTCACATACAACGTGGAGGAAGATTGGCACAGATGCTCCCTCAGGGCCAGTCTTCCTCACCAAGAAAAAAAAAAAAAAAAAAAGTGCCAAACTGTTTCCAGCATGGCTGTACCATCTTACATTCCCACAAGGAATATATATGTTCCAGTTTCTCCACATCCTTTCCAACATTTGGTTTTGGCCCTATTTTTTAAAATTATTTTACTGAGGTCATATTGGCTTATAGCATTGTGTAAATTTCAGGTGTACATTATTATATATCAGTTTATGTATAGACTGCATTGTGTTCATCACCAACAGTCTAGTTTTATCTGTCTCCATACATTTGTGCCCCTTTACCCCTTTTGCCCTCTCCCCTCCCCCATCCTCTGGTAACCACTAATTTGCTTTCCTTATCCATGTGTTCGTTTATCTTCCATGTATGAGTGAAATAATCTGGTGTTTGTTTTTCTCTGTCTGGCTTATTTCACTTAGCTTAATACCCTCTAGGTCTATCCATTTTGTCACAAATGGCACAATTTTGTCTTTTTTATGGCTGAGTAGTATTCCATTCTATATATATATCACATTTTCTTTATCCATTCGTCTGTTGATGGGCACTTGTGTTGCTTCTATGTCTTGACTATTGTGAATAATGACACAATGAACATAGGGATGCATAACCCTCTTTGAATTGTTGATTTCAAGTTCTTTGAATAAATACCCAGTAGTGGGATATCTGGGTCATATGATATTTCTGATTTTAATTTTTTGAGAAACCTCCATACTGTTTTCCATAGTGGCTGCATCAGTTTGCATTTGTACTAGCAGTGTATGGAGGGTTCCCTTTTCTCCATATCCTCTCCAACACTTATTGTTTCTTGTCTTGTTGATTATAGCCATTCTGATAAGTGTGAGGTGAAATCTCATTGTAGTTTTAATTTGCATTTTCTTAATAATTAGTGATGTTGAATATCGTTTCATATGCTTGTTGACCATCTGTAGTGAAGAGATTGAAAGAATAATCATAAACCTTTCAAAAAACAGAAGTCCAGGACCAGATGGTTTCTGTGGTGAATTCTACCAAACATTCAAAGCAGATTCAATACCTATTCTTCTCAAACTATTCCAAAATATTGAAGAGGATGAGACACTCCCTAACTCATTCTACAAGGCCAACATTACCCTGATACCAAAACTGGACAAGGAAAACACAAAGGAGGAAAATTACATGCTAATGTTGCTGATGCACATGGATGCAAAAATCCTCAACAAAATATTAAAAAATAGAACGCAACAATACATTAAAAGAATCATACACCAGGATCAAGTGGGATTTATACTGGGGATATAGTGACAGTTCAACATCTGCAAGTCAATGTAATGCATCATTTTAACAAAACGAGGGATAAAAATCACACGAGCATCTCAATAGATGCAAAGAAAGCATTCAACAAGATCCAACATCCATTTATGATTAAAAAAACTCAATAAAATGTGTATAGAAGGAAAGTAGCTCAACATAATAAAGAAGATATATGACAAACCCACAGCCAGCGTCATACTTAATGGTGAAAAACTGTAAGCCATTCATCTGAGAACAGGAACAAAATGAGGGTGTCCTCTCTCATCACTCTTATTCAACGTAGTACTGGAGGTTTTAACCAGAGCAATTAGGCAAGAAAAAGAAATAAAAGGGATCCAAATTGGAAAGGAAGACATAAAACTCTCACTGTTTGCAGATGACATGATTGTAAATATAGAAAATCCTAAAGAATCCACCAGAAAACTACTAGAAATAATCAACTACAGCACAGTTGCAGGGTACAAAGTCAGCATACAAAAATACACTAATAATGAACTAGCAGAAGGGAAGTCAATAATACAATCCCATTTACAATCACAAAAAAGTGAATAAAATACCAAGGAATAAATGTAACCAAGGAGGTGAAAGGCCTCTACAGTGAAAACTATAAAATGTCATTGAAAGAAATTGAAGAAAACATAAACAATTGGAAAGATATTCCACGCTCATGGATTGGAAGAATAAACATAGTTAAAATGTCCATATTACCTGAAGCAATCGACAGATTCAACGCTATTCCAATCAGAATCCCAATGACATTCTTCACAGAAATAGAACAAAGAATCCTAAAATTCATATGGAACAACAAAAGACCCTGAATAGCCAAAGCAATTCTGAGAAAAAGAACAAAGCTGGAGGTATCACAATCCCTATTTTTTATTTTACATCTGATAGGCATAGAGTGATAACTTATTGTTGTTTTAATGTGCATTTCCATGGTAGCTAATGATGTTGAACATCTTTTCATGTGCTTATTTACTAACTATATGTCTACTTTCGTGAAATGTTTCTTCATGTCTTATTATGGACTGAATGTGTTCTCCCCAAATTCATGTGTTGAAACCCTATCTCCCCCACTAAGTAATGGTATTAGGAGGTGGGACATTTGGGTGGTTAGGATTAGATGTTGTCATGAAGATGGAGCCTTCATGAATGGGATTAGTGCACTTATAAGGGTCATGAGACAGCTGGATTCTCTCTGCTTTCTCCCATGTGAGGACACAGCGAGAAGATGGCTATCTATGAACCAGGAAGAGGAGTCTCACCAGATGCTGAATCTGCCAGCACCTTGGTCTTGGACTTCCTAGCCTGGAGAACTGTGAGAAATAAGTTTTTATTGTTTATAAGCCACAAAGTCTATGGTACTTTGTCATAGCATCACCAACTGACTACAATGTGTCTTTTGCTTATTTTTTAATTGGATTACTTTTTTTATCTAGTGAATTTTGAGAGTTCTTTCTATATTCTAGATACTAGTCTTTTGTTGGATATGTACTTTGCAAATAATTTTCCCCAGTCTGTAGTGTGTCTTTTCATCCTTTTAACAATGTCTTTCACAGAGCAAAATTTAAAAATTTTGATGAAGTTCAATATTTCCTTTTATAGACTGTGTTTATGGTGTCACACATAAGAAGTCTTTACCTAGCGCTAGATTCTGAAGATTTACTCATGATTTTCTTCAAAAAGTTTTATAGTTTAACATTATAAATTGAAATTCTTGGTTGATTTTGAGATAATTTTTATACAAAGTGTGAGGCTTAGGCTGAGGTTCTTTTTCTTCTTCTTCTTTTTTGGCTTATAAATGTCTAGTTACTCCAGCACTACTTGTTGAAAAGGCTGTCTTTTCTCCATTGAATTGCTTTTGCATCTTTGTCAAAAATCAGTTGGGCATATTTATGTGGATCTAATTCTGTTCTGTTGATCATTGTGTCTCTCCCTGCACCAATACCACACCATCTTGATTACTGTAGCTATAAAAATAGTTCTGAAATCAAGCAGACTGATTCCTCACACGTTGTTCTTCTTTTTCAAAATTGTTTTAGCTATTCTAGGTCTTTGCTTTTTAGTATAAATTTTAAAATAATTCTGTCTATATCTAAAAAAATCTTGCTGGGATTTTTATAGGTATTGTGTTAAACCTGTAAATCAATTTGGGGAATACTGACATCTTTACTGTGTTCTGTCTTCCAATACGTGAACACATGTCTTTCTATTACTTTAGACTTTCATTGATTTCTTGCACAGTATTTTGTAGTTCTCAGCATACAAGCCCTGTGCATGTTTTCTTAGATTTATACTTAAGTATTTTACTTTTTTGAATAATTGTAAATAGTATTACATTTTTAACTTCAGTGTCCACATGTTTTTTGCTAGTATATAGAAATATAATAGATTTAAAAATGTTTATCTTGCATTCTGTGTCCTTGCTAAGCTCTTATTAGTTCTAGGAGGGTTTTTTTCCCTTTCATGTGATTCCTTGGGATTTTGTACGTAGACACGCCATATCATCTGTAAATAGAAGCAGTTTTTTTATTTCTTTCCAAACTGTACATCTTTTATTTCCTTTTCTAGCCTTATGCCCTAGCTAGAACTTGCAGCTCTCTGTTTAGTAAGGATGTTGAAATGGCTATCCTTGCCTTGTTCCTGATGTTAGGAGAAAAACATTTAATTATTCACCGTAAAGCATAATGTAGCTTTTTGCAAATATTCTTTATGACGCTAAGGAAACGCTTTTCTATTTCTGTTTTTCTGAGGGTTTTGTCATGAAAGCATGTTGGTTTTGATAAATGCTTTTTCTAAAACAATTCATATGGTTCCATATTTTCCTTCTTTAGCCCAGTAATATGGGGATTACATTGATCAGTTTTTGAATATTAAACCAGCTATTCATTCCTGGAATAAAACTCATTTGGTCATGGTGCATAGTTCTTTTTATATATTGCTGAATTCTGTTTGCTACTATTTGGTTAATAATTTTTGTCTATATTCATGATGATTATAGGTCTGCAGTTTTCTTTATTGTACTGTCTTTATTGGGTATTGGTATCAAGGTAATACTCGTTTCATAAAATGAATTGGGAAGTATTCTGTTTTCTTTTATTTCCTGGAAGAGATTGTGTAGAATTATAGTTAGTTCTTCTTTGAGTGTTTGATAGAATTACTCACTGATAGCTTATGGACCTGAAGATTTCCTTGGGGAATTTTAAAATTCTGAATTCCATTTTGTTCATAGTTATAGGGCATTTTGAATTATCTAATTTGTATTGACTGAACTGTGCTAATTTGTATATTTTGAGGAATTGGTCTACTTCATCTAAGTTGTCAAATTTGTGTGTATGGAATTGTTTGTAATAGTTCCTTACTATCCTTTTGATGTTTTCAGAGCCTGTAGTGACATTCTCAATTTTGTTCCTGATATTGCTAATTTGTGTCTTCTCTTTTTTCTTTGTTAATCTTACCAGTGGTTGGCCAATTTTATTTTCTCTTGTTTCATTGATTTTCTCTATTATTTTTCTGTTTTCAATTTTATGGATTTCTGCTTTTTATTATTTTATTTTCCTTGCTTGGGGGTTTTCCAGCTCTTCTTCTTTTTAGGTTTTTGAGGTGGAAACTTAGATTATCTATTTGAGACACTTCTCTCTTCTAACGTTTGTATTTAGTGCAGAAATTTTCCTCTCAGTGCTCCTTTAACTGGGTCCCCAAAATTTTTAATATGTCATATTTTCAATTTCATTCAGCACAATGTATTTTTTTTCATCTCCCTTGAGACTTCCTCTTTGACTCACGTATTATTTATGAGTGTGTTGTTTAGTTTCAGCGTTTGGGATTTTTCTGTTATTTTTCTGTTATTGATTTCCAGTTTGATACCATTGTGGTTTGAGAACGTACTTTATATGATTTCAACTGTGAAAACATGTTGAAGTTTGTTTTATGGTTCGAAATATGGTCTTAGCATATATCCCTGGACCCTTAAAAGAATATGTAATCTATCATTTACTCAGTGAAATGTTCTATAAATGTGAGCTAGATCCTGTTAAGTTCTTCTGTACCCTGGCTGATAGTCAGTCTAGATGTTCTATGAATTGTTGAGAAAGGGATGTTGAAATCTCCAACTATAATGGTGGATTTGTATTTGTCCTTTCAGTTATATCAGTTTTTGGTTCACACATTTAAAACTCTGCTGTTTGGTGGATGGAAATTTAAGATTAATATGTTTTCTTGGAGGACTGACTCTTTTGTCCCTATATAATGTTCATCTTTGTCTCTGGCAATGTTTGCTCTGAAATTTACTTTATCTGCTGCTAATACAGCCACTTCTGCCTTCTTTTGATTAATGTTTGCATGGTATATCTTTTCCTCCTTCTACTTTGAACCTCCCTATATCATTATATTTAAAGACAGCTTTTTCTACACAGCATACAGTTGAGTCATGTTTTTTGTGAACCGTTGGCATAAGTCACTCTGCCAATGTTTGTCTTTTAATTGGTGTACTTAGACCGTTTATGTTTAATATGGGTATTCATGTGTTAGGGCTTGAGTCTACCTGTTCATTTTTGATTTCTTGTTTTCTCTCTCTTTTTCATTTTTCTGTTTTCTTTTTCCTGCCTTTCTGTGGGTAACTTAAACATCTTTTAGAATTCCATTTTTATTTGTCTACAATTTTTTGATTGTGCCTCTTTGTGTAGCTTTTTTAGTGGCTGCTCTAGGTATTGTATTATGTAGAAATAACTAGTGATGTAGTCATTATAGCAGTTTGAGTGAAGTGCAGAAATTTTACGTTTTTTTATGTCCCTTTGCTCTTCTTAATTCATAATATTATAGTCTTATATATTACATCTACATACATTTAGAACCACAGCAGATAACTGTTATAATTTTTACTTTAACCATCAATCATGTTTTGGAAAACTCAAGAGCAGAAGGAAATTATATTGTATTTACCCACATTTTGGCTTACTGTGTTCTTTCTTTCTTGTTTATGATCCACATTTCCTTCTTTATAACACCCGTTCTGTTTAGAGAACTTCTTTCAATACTTCCTTTAGGATAGGTCTGCTAACAATGAATTATTTTAGTTTTTGTTCATCTGAGAATTTATTGATTACCCCTTCATTTCTTTAATATATTTTTAGTGGATATAGGATTCTGGATTAAAAGTTCTTTTCTTTTTTCAGCTTTACTGAGGTATAATTGACAAATAAATTCTATATATTTAAAGTGTACAGCATGACAATTTAAAATATGTATACTTTGTTAAGTGATTACCACAATCAGGTTAATTAACACCTCCATCACTCCACATAGTTACATTTGTGTGTGTGTGTGTCTGGTGAGAATGCTTAAGATCTATTCCTTTAGCAAATTTTAAATGCACAGCACATCATTATTAACTATAGTCAGTATACTCTACATTAACTCCCCAGGGCTTATTCATCTTATAGCTGAAGGCTTATACCCTTTGATGAGCATCTCCCCATCTTCCCACCTCCCTAGCCCTTGGTAACCACCATTCTACTCTCTGTCTCTATGAGTTTGACTTTCTTTTTATTCCACGTAAAGTGACATCATACAGTATTTATCTTTCTCTGGTTAATTTCACTTAGCATACTATCCTCTAGATTCATTCATGTTGTTGCTAATGGCAAGATTTCCTTCTTTCTTGTGGCTGAATAATATTCCATTCAGTTATTCCAAGATATATATATATTCTTTATCTATTCATCCATCAGTGGACACATAAAGCTGTTTCCATATCTTGGCTACTTTGAATAATGCTGCAATGAACATGTGAGTGCAGATATGTCTTTGAGAAAGAAATTTCATTTCCTTTGGATATATACCCAGAAGTCTTATGGCTGGACAATATGATAGTTCTATTTTTAACTTTTTGAGGAGCTTCCATACTGTTTTCCATAATGGCTGCACCAAATTACATTTCCACACAGCAAGAGTTCCCTTTTTTCACATCTTCACCAGCACTTGTTACATGTTGTCTCTTTTATAAAAGCCATTCTAACAGGAGACAGGTGATATCTTATTGTGAGTTTGATTTGCATTTCCCTGATGGTAAGTGATGTTGAGCACCTTTTCATATGGCTGTTGGCTGTCTGTATGTATTCTTTGGAAAAACATCTATTCCATTCCTTTCTTGATTTTTTAATTGGAGTCTTTGGTTTTTTTTGCTATTGAGTTATATAAGTTCCTTATATATTTTGGCTATCAATTCCTTATCAGATATGTCGTTTACAAATCTTTTCTCCCATTATGTAGATTGTCTTTCCATTTTCTTGATTGTTTCCTTTGCTAAGCAGAAGCTTTTGAGTTTTATGTAGTATCACTTTTTTATTTTTGCTTTTGTTGCTCATACCCAAAAACTCCTTGATAAGACCAATATCAAAAAGATTTTTCCCTATATTTTCTTCTAAGAGTTTTATGGTTTCAGGTGTTGTATTTAAGACTTTAATACATTTCAAGTTAATTTTTGTGAGTGTTGTATGATAGGGGCCAGTTTCATTCTTTTGGATGTGGCTATCCACCATTCTGTTTATTTGTATCTTCCTCAAGTTTTTTAATCAGAGTCTTAATTTCTGTGTGCAGGTCTTTCACTTCTTTGAGTAAATTTATTCCTAAGTACTTTATTGTTTTTGATGCTATTGTAAATGTGAATGTGAATATTTTCTTAATTTCTCTTTCTAACATTTTGTTGTTAGTGTATAGAAATGCAACTGATTTTTGTCTATTGATTTTGTATCCTGCAACTTTACTGAATTCATTTATTTGTTCTAACAGTTTTAGGTGGAATCTTTAAGGGTTTCTATATAAATGATCATGTCATTTGCAAATAGAGACAATTTTACTTCTTCTATTCCAGTTTGGGTAACTGTTATTTCTTTTCCTTGCCTAGTTGCTCTGACCAGGACTTCCATTACTATGTTGATTAGAATTGGTAAGAATGGGCATCCTTGTCTTGCTCCTGATATTAAAGGAAAAGCTTGTACTTTTCCACCATTGAGTGTGATATTGGATGTGAATTTGTCATATATGACCTTGATTATATTGAGGTATGTTCCTTCTATACGTAATTTGTTGAAAGTTTTAAGGATGTTGAAATTTGTCAAATGCTTTTACTGCATCTATTTAGATGACCATATGATTTTTTATCCTTCATTCTGTTAATGTGATGTGTCACATTTATTGATTTGCATATGTTGAACCATCCTTGCATCCCGGGGATAAATCCAACTTGATCATGTTGTGTGGTCCTTTAAATGTGTTGTTGAATTTTGTTTGCTAGTATTTTTTGAGGATTTCTGCATCTATGTTTATCAGGAATATTGGCCTATAATTTTCTTTTCTTATATTACCCTGTCTAGCTTTGGTGTAAACGTAATGCTGCCCTCATAAAAAGAGTTTGGAAGTTTTCCCTCTTCATCACATTTTTTGAAAGAGTTTTGAAAATATTAGTATTAATTTTTCTATAAATGTTTGGCAGAATTCACCAATATAGTCATCAATTCCTGGGGTTTTTTTGTTGAGTGGTTTTTGATTACTGACTCAATCTCCTTACTCTTTATTGATCTGTTAAGATTTTCTCTTTCTTCATGACTCAGTCTTGGTAGCTTGCATGTTTCTAGGAATTTATTTATTTCTTCTAGGTTACCTAATTTATTTTCATATAATTGTTCAGGCTTTTATGAACAATATCTATGTTATCGGTTGTAATGCCCACTCTTTCATCTCTGATTTCATTTGAGTCTTCTCTCTTTTTTTTCTTAAACTAGCTAATGACTTGTCAATTTTCTTTACATTTCCAAAAAAACAGCTCTTAGTTTTATTGATCTTTTCTATTGTTTTTCTAGTCTTTATTTATTTCTGCTCTGATCTTTGTTATATCCTTTCTACTTCTATCTTTGGGCTTCTGTCTTGTTCTACTTTTTCTAGTTCCTTGAGGTGTAAAGTTAGGTTGTTTATTTGAGATCTTACTTGTTTCTTAATGTAGCCATTTATCAGTATAAACTTCCCTGTTAGAACATTTTTACTGTATCCCATAAGTTTTGGTATGTTGTGTTTTCATTTTTGTTTGTTTCAAGATATTTTTTTATTTCCCTTTTGATTTCTTCTTGACTCATTGGTGGTTCAGGAATATGTTATTATTAATTTCCATGTATTTGTGGATTTTCCAGTTTTCCTCCTCTTATTGGTTTCTAGTTTCATATCATTGTGAAAGAAAAGATACTTGGTATGATTTCAGTCTTCTTAAATTTGCTAAGACTTGTTTGGTTACCTAACACATGATCTGTCCTGGAGGATGTTCTGTGTGTGCTAGAGAAGAATGTGTATTTTGCTGCTGTTAGATGGAATCTTCTTTATTTATCTGTTAGGTCTATTTGGTCTACAGTATAGTACAAGTCCAGTGTTTCCTTATTGATTTTCCATCTGGATGATCTTTCCATTGTTGAAAGTGGGGTACTGGAGTCCCCTACTATTTTTGTTTGTTGTTTATTTCTCTCTCAGATCTGTTAATATATGCTTAATATATTTAGGTGATCCAATGTCGAGTGCATATATATTTACAATTGTTATCTTCTCTTGATGAATTCACTCCTTTATCATTATATAATGACCTTCTATGTTTCTTGTTACAGTTTTTTACTTTAAGTCTATTTGTCTTATAAGTATGGCTACCTCTGTTCTCTTTTGGTTTCCATTTGCTTGGAAAATCTTTTTCCATCCCTTCAATTTCAATCTATATGTGTCCTTAAAGCTGAAGTGAATCTCTCATAGGTAGCATGTAGTTGGGTATTGATTTTTTATCCATTAAGCCACTCTATGCGTTTTGATTTGGGAATTTAATCCGTTTACATTTAAAGTAATGATTGATAGGTAAGAACTTATAGTGCCATCTTATTAATTATTTTCTGGCTGTTTTGTAGCTCTTTCGTTCCTTTCTTCCTCTCTTGCTGTCGTCCATTTTGAATCCACAATTTTCTGCAGTGGTGTGCTTTGATTCTTTTCTCCTTATCTTTTATGTATTTACTGTAGGTTTTTGCTTTGTGGTTACCATGAGGTTTACATAAAACATATTATAGTTATAATAGTCTATTTCAAGCTGATAACTTCAATTGTACAAAAAACTTCACCCTTTTTCCCCCTCCAACATTTTATGTTATTCATATTACAATTTACCTCTTTTTATATTGTTTATCCATTAAAAATTATTGTAGCCATAGTTATTTTAAAAATTTTGTTCTTTAATCTTTATATTAGACTTAAATGATTAACACACCAATATATTACAGTATTAGAGTATTCTGAATTTGACTATATACTTACCTCACCAGTGTGTTTTATATTTTCACGTTTTATATTACTAATTAGTGTCATTTTATTTAACTTGAAGAACTCCTGTAAACATTTCTTGTAAGGCAGTCTAGTGATGATGAACTCCCTCAGCTTTTGTTTGTCTGGGAAAGTCTTAATCTCTCTTTCATTTCTGAAGGACAGTTTTGCCAGGTAAAGTATTCTTTTTTTAAAGATTTTTTAAAAAGAATTTTTTCCTTTTTCTCCCCAAATCCCTGCCAGTACACAGCTGTATATTCTTAGTTGTGGGTCCTTCTAACTGTGGCATGTGAGATGCTGCCTCAGCATGGCTCGATGAGTGGTGCCATGTCTGTGCCCAGGATCTGAACCAGCGAAACCCTGGGCTGCTGAAGTGGAGTGCGTGAACTTAACCACTTGGCCACAGGGCTGGCCCCACCAGGTAAAATATTCTTGATTGGCAGTTTTTTCTTTCAGTACCTTGACTATTTCATCCAACTTTCTCATGGCCTGTAGGATTTCTACTGAGAAATCTGCTGATAGCCTTATGAGGGATTCCTTTTTTTTTTCTTTTACCACTTTTAAAATTTTCTCGTTTTCTTTGATTTTATACAGTTTTATTATAATGTGTTGTGGAGAAGATCTTTTGAGTTGAATCATTTTCGGGACCTATGAGCTCATGAACTGGGATGTCCGAATCTCTCCTCAGATTTGGGATGTTCTTATTCATTATTTCTTTAAATAAATTTTCTGTCCTTGTCACTCCAATAATGCATAGATTATTTCTTTTGATGGTATCCCATAATTCATTTCAGCTTTCTTTACTCTTTTTCATTCTTTCTTACTTGTTCTCCTCTGATGGGATAATTTCAAATGAGCTTTCTTCAGTTTCGTAGATTCTTTCTTCTGCTTGATCAAATCTGATGTTGATGCTCTTTGTGGCTTTTTTTTTTTTTTTCATTTCATTCCTTGTATTTTTAAACTGTGGAATTTCTGTTCAGTTCTTTTTTATGATTTCTACCCAACTGTTAAACTTCTTGTTTTGTTTGTGTATTGATGATTTTGTTGAATTGTCTGTCTGTGTTTTCTTGTAGCTCACTGACCTTTAAAAATACTTTGAATTCTTTATTGAACAAATCTCAGATCTCCATTTCTTTGGGGTTGGTTACTGAAAAATTATTGTGTTCCTTTGGTGGTGTCAGATTTCCTTGATTTTTCATGTTTTTGGAGTTGTGTGTTGCTGTCTTTGCCTTTAAAGGAGCAGTGATCTCCTCCAGTCTTTACTTACTGGCTGAGGGAGAGAAATACTTTCTGTCAGTCCTGCTAAGCATTCTGAAGCTTTTTATATGGATATGACTGTTCCACACTTATTGTTTCCTCTTTGGAGGGGGTTCTTAAAATAGTAGGCCTTTTTTTGATCCTGCAAAGCTGGACCAGGTGCTGACAGCCTCCCGTTTGCTTTCCCTATGGCAGTACTGAAAGCTCAAGTTTGTGTGCTTTTTCCCAATCCCACAGAGACAGGCCAACTTTCTGCACATGCTCACTAATCATCTTCAAAGGCTCATACACTGCCCTTCAGGGTGCACACAAGGAGCCAGCTATGGTGTGTGTTGGGGGGAGGGTGAGTGGCTGAGGCACATGGATTACTGGGGGGCCTATGGGCCTGTTAGGGGGATCTGCAGTCAAGGCATCCCCACTGGCTTGTGGGTGGACTTCCTGATGGAGTCTGTGAAGTGGTTAGTAGGATCTGCATTCCTTTGATGTCCTCCAAGAGCCCTGATGGAGTTCTCCCAGCTCCTCCTCACACCCCTGCCCACAGGCAGGCAACACAGCCAGGTATTCTGGACGGGGCAAGAAAGAAGTGGGCCTTTTTGACAGCATCCTGCATAGCTTGGGAAGCTGGGCACTCCCTAACACACTTTCATTTTCCCCCATGGAAGAAAATCTGGGCCAAGAATGTCTCTCTTGGCACTGAGCTGTGCTGCCGTGGGAGAGGGGTGATGCAGGTAAATAAAACTGTTCCTTTTACCCTCTTTAATGCATCTAGTCTCAGATATTTGTTGCTCCAATGGTGTGCTAAAACTTCTCTGGAACTCCCAGACTTCCACAAAGTCACTTTGTCTGTGGATGACTGCCAATATTGGTGTTCTTTTATAGGGAAGATAGTAGAAAACTCCTATTCAGCCATTGTACTGACTCTAAAATTCTTTTCTTTCAACCCTCGAAAAACTTTTGCCACTTCCTTCTGACTCCATATTTTCTGATGAGAAATCTGTCGTTTACTTATAAGTAAAGTGTTGTTTCTCTCTTGCTGCTTTTAAGATTTTTTCTTTATCTTTAATTTCTCAGGAGTATCACTATGATGTATCCGGATGTGAATTTCTTTAGGTTCACTGTTTGAGCTTCATTCAGCTTCTTGAATCTTTAGGTTTATCTCTCTTGCCACATTTTGAAAGTTTTCAGCCATTATCTCTTCAAGTGCTTTTTCAGTTCCACATTCTTTACTCTCTCCTTCTAGGACTTTGGTGACATGAATGTTAGAACTTTTGTTATAGCCTGACAGGTCGAGTAAGCTATGTTCATTTTTTCCTGTCTTTTTTTCTCTGTTGTTCTTATTGGATAATTTTTTATTGTTTTATCTTCCAGTTCTCTGATTTTCCCTTTGTTCTCTCTAATTTGCTGTTGAGCCCATTCATTGAGTTTTTAAACATTTTTGCTCAGTGTGTTTTTCGGTTCTAAAATTTTCATTTGGTTCCTCTTTATATCATTGATTTCTTTGCTAAGATTCTATTTCTTCATTCATTTCAAGTGTGTTTTTAGTTGCTCACTGATTATTTGTCTGATGATTGATAGTTCTAACATCTCTGTCATCTTGATGTTGGCATTTATTTATTGTGTTTTTCATTTAGTCTGAGATCATCTTAGTTCTTGTTATGATGAGTGATTTCCAGTTGATACCTGGTCATTTTGGGTTTATGTTATGAGACTCTGGCTTTAAGTGAACTTTCTGTTTTGTCTTGCTTCCTCTAGTAGAGAAAGAAGGAGGTACTGCTCTATTACTGCCACTTGAGAGAAGAAGCCCCAGTTTCCCACTTGGCCTCCATTGACACTTGAGAATTAATGGCTTCTTGTTACTGCTGGTCAGGGGTGGGAATTCTGGTTCACTACTGAGCCTTCACTGAAACTTTCCTGGCAAGAAGGGGTAGAAGTGCCTTGTTACTGCTCCCCCCATGACCTCTACTGACACCATCCTAACGGGGACAGGAGACAGAAGTCTAGGATACTTAATGATCTCTCTTGACTTTGCAAGGAGAGAAGGGTCCTTGTTACTACCTAATGAAGATGAAAATTCTGACTCCCTGCTCAACTTATTCTGACACCACCATGACGACAACATAGAGGCACCTCACTAGCACTTGGTGAGGGTGTACGTCCAGGCCCCTCACTCAGCCTTTGGTGACATGAATAGTGTAGAGCCATCATTTTTTCTGTTATTTGCCTGGAGTAGAGTAGTCACTGTGTAAAAGAGTTCTGTCTTGCTAGTCTGCCCCTTTCTTGGTCTTTTAGCAAGAAACAGCAGATTTTTGGGGTACTTTTTTGGTCTGTGCCTGTTGACATTTCCAGGTTGCTGTCAAGAAGAAAACTCAGGAAACTCAGCACCAAGTCATTTTTCAGGTCCCAAAGTCCTTAGCCAGTCTACTGTCTTTTACTCTCCTTGGATGTAACAGTAGGACGTGGGAAAAGTATTTCTACTCCGTCTTCCTGCAAAGGGAAGTCTCTGCATAGGGTTTTTTTTTGGGGGGGGGGGGGGGTTGTTTACTTTTAAAACACGTTTACTTCTCCTCGTATTTTTCTTGTTAAAAGTAAGCTCTTAAATAACTTAGCAACTCTATACATGTCCTAAAAATAACGCATCAAACTTGCTTCAACACATATACAATGTTAGATTATTAAATGTGTGCACGTCTTTAATAAACAAAGCATACACACCCACGTACAAATCCTATAGAGTAACTATGAAAATAAGATTTTTCTTTCCTAGTAGATTCCAGTATTTAACAGGGATATATTTACTCTGTCTTAATCAACTTTGCTACAATAATGCTACATAAAAACTCCATCCCAGGGGCCAGCCCGGTGGCGCAGCAGTTAAGTGCACACGTTCCGCTTCGGCGGCCTGGGGTTCGCCGGTTCGGATCCTGGGTGTGGACATGGCACCGCTTGGCAAGCCATGCTGTGGTAGGTGTCCCACATATAAAGTAGAGGGAGATGGGCACGGATGTTAGCTCAGGGCCAGTCTTCCTCAGCAAAAAGAGGAGGATTGGCAGCAGTTAGCTCAGGGCTAATCTTCCTCAAAAAAAAAAAAACTCCATCCCAAAATTCAGTAACTTAAAACTTATTCTCACGTTCATAGGTCTTCAGGTTGGCTGGGCTGATCTGAACTCCAGATTCCAGTTCCTAGGCTGCTCTTTGGATTCCTGTCAGAGACCTGTGTCTCTCACCCTCCTTGAACCCGCTGCTCTAGGGCATGTGAACTTCTTCGTCTATCTCATTTTGAAGTTCAGGCGGAGAAGTCAGAAACTATTTTAGGCACTTTCTTTTCCTGGAGGATCATTGGGTCGCCAAATCCCGCAAGACATTCAATGCCTCTACTTGCATCTTGTTTACTAGCATTCCTGTAGCCAAAGAAAATCACATGGCCAAGTCCAACACCAGTGAGGCAGGGAAGTTTCCCCTGCACACAGTGGAAAGTGATGGGAGTCACTGTTTGCTGAACATTGCCACAAACTGTCACAAGCCCCCTTAATAACCTTGTGTCAATGATGAAGCAGAGGAAAAGCTAACTCGTATGCCGTCAAGCACTTTACAAATGTACCAGGGTGTTTTCCTTTTTTAGCCAGTTATTTAGAATGCTGGAGCCAATCTCCTCATGCTAGCTCCCAAATTAACCACTTGCTAGCCATTCCCTGACCTTTCTCCTCATGTGTGATCTCAAAGTGGCTTCTCCCAGTTCTGGCCTTCTCCAGTTGCTGTAGTGCCTTCAGTGAAAGAGCAATTTTCTCTACCTTTCTTTGCATCGAAATACAAAAAATAAGATTGACATCCTGTTATTCCTTAGTGCATATAAACATATGTGTGCATGTATTTTTTAAGTAATATGCCTGTGGAAATACCTTCTCTTCAAACCTTACCTTTCTGTTTTAACTACTATGGAAATGTAGTGATTAGAATTTCATAACTGTTGTTTTAAGAACCTTGCCACAGTCACACATCAAATTAAGTTTGTCACATCACATTTATCCACATATTTGGACCAGAAGATTTGAAACATGAGGAAATATATGTTGTTTTTGGTGTGTGTGTGTGTTTTGTTGGGATTTTTGATAAGAGTTCCTCTAAAATCATTGCCCACAAATTGAATTATTTCTTTTTCTTGCCTTCTTGTACATTGCCATAACCTTTAATTCTAAATCTCTAAAAGTGTTTCCCTAATTCGAGCTGCTATAAAAACTTACAGAATCAACCAATTGTGGGAGAGCAGGAAAAAACCTCGTATTTACTTCTGCCTCTGGAACTTCCCAGATGTTTCATCTTGGGCAAGTCAGGAGCATTTCAGAGGCTGTTTTCCCATGTGTACAGTGGAACTAATATTTACCTTACCAGATTATTGTGAAGCTTGCATGAGATGATGCATTTTAAATTCCACTGTGAGCATCCAGTGCAGTCCAATTATAAGTTATTTTAATGTACAAATTGAATTGAGGGGGAACTGCTTATTTTCTTTAATTATGCTTAGCTCTAAGTCAAAACTTTTGGAAACAAATGAAGGAGAACCTCCTTTATTTAGACAGCTGGAGTGACTTCCTTTTTCACAATTCTATTGCTTAGAGGAAGTTGATGGAGTTAGAGTTCCCTCAGATGTATTGCATCAAAGGTTTCATTAAGGGGAGTTCAGCCAGTGGAAGAATTTCTATGATGTGTGTGTCTAGCCGTGAGCCCTGGCTCCATCTCATGTGTGTGCTGGAACACCATGCTAGGCCCTATGCACTCTTCCTTTTGGGGTACCCACCCCACATCATATTAAATATATTAAAATATGCTCACAATCCACTATAAAAACCATTTTTTGCTGTAAAAAATGGAGTTTTATAATTTTGTTTTAGAAATTGCTTAAGAAATTCATTTAAATTTTTATTGGATATAATTTATCAGCTATCATCCTTTCCTCTAAAGAATTCTTGAGAAGACAAAATCAAGCACAAATTATTTAAAATGTTACTATACTATTATGAATTCTAAATTTAACAAGTAATGAGGTTGATGTCATGTTATGTTTGTTGTTTTTTGAAGAAGACGACGACTAGCCCTGAGCTAACATCTACTGCCAATCCTCCTCTTTTTTTGCTGAGGAAGGCAGGCCCTGAGCTAACATCCATGCCCATCGTCCTCTACTTTATATGTGGGATGCCTGCCACAGCATGGCTTGGCAAGTGGTGCCATGTGCGCACCCGGGATCCGAACTGGTGAACCCTGGGCCGCCGAAGCAGAACGTGCGCACTTAACCACTGCACCAGCCTCTGATATGATGTTATGTTTAATTAACGTTTCGTCAAAATATCTTAACTTTTATTTTGGATGTTCTTTTCATATATTGGAGCCCATATATTTTTTTGGGTGCCTCAAGCATTTTCCTAGGCTTTTTATAAGTCCATAATCTTGAGGCATGCAGTCTGAGTAAAAGGGATCCAAGGCCTGGCCCTTTCATTAAGTGTATGTCCTTGGAAAATTGACCTAACATTTCTGGACCTGCCAGCCCTTACTGCAGTGTTGGAGTACATTAAGCCTTCAGACTTTTCCAATATCAAAATTCATGTATTTCCAGACTACCTTCCAACTCCCTGTATGTGGTAGGCAGAAAAATGGCCCTCAACAACATCCACGTCCTAACCCCTGGAACCTGGGAAGATGTCACTTTACATGGCAAAAGGGACTTTGCAGATATGGTTAAGGATTTTGAGATGAGGAGATTATCCTGGATTATTCAGGTGGGCCCAATGTAACCACATGGGTCCTTAAAAGGGAAAGAGGGGCACGAGAGAGTCAGAGATGTGACAACAGAAGCATAGGTCAGGGTAATGTCATTACTGGATTTGAAGATGGAAGAGGGCCACAAGCCAGGGAATATGGGCAGCCTCTAGAAGCTGGAAAACGCTAAAAACGGATTCCCTCTGAGTGCCCCCAGAAGGAGTTCAGGCCTGCTCACCCCCTGATTTTAGCTCAGTGAGAGACTGCTGAGATAATAAATTTGTATTGTTTAAGCCTCTGAACTTGAGTTCATTTGTTAAAGCAGCGATAGGAGACTGATACAAGTTTGTGTCATTTGCACCGTCGCTTCTCTTCTTCCAACTTGATCCCAGCTTCTGTTTACCTTACATTCAAATTCCTTCGATCCAAATTCCTCTGTGAATGCTTCCCACACAGAAGCCCTGTGGGATCTTCCAAGTTCTTATGCACGAGTTCCTTTTCCTCTTCTCCCTTCTACACGAATCTGTCGTTATCTTCCCCCTAAAAGGGTGCTTTGTAATCTTTCCTGCGGAAGCACCTTTAACATGGAGAAGAAAGTGTGCTCTGTGCATGGCCTGCTGCTCACCTTGAACCTGCCGACTGAAATGATGACAGCTTTTTTCATGCTTTAACTTCAAAATTGAGAAAAATTTTCACACCACTAATATAAAAATAATGTTTTAAATATATTAGCTCAAATGATTTTCTGCCTCTGCTTCTGCCTGCCGTTATGAGTAAAATTGATGCTCTGTGAAGGTGTGTCTGTTTATCTTGGACCTTCCTTTCCTCTTAACACAACACCCAAATTTCTTTGGGGTTACTCATACTTGAAAAGCCAGGCCTGAACCACAACCTGGATTCCCTTAGGGGCATTACATTTATTAATCAGGACAACTGCATTCCAGTCTTTGTTCTGTCATGACCTCCATGCATGAACCTGGGCAGGTACTGAAATGGCCACTGGGTCTAGGTGGGACAGCAAGGCATTCGAGCCAGAAGAATGGATGTTGGGAGATTAGGACCCTTGTGAAGAAGGGCAGACTCAAAGAGACTAGGGTCTGGGAAGTGGTGGGCAAAGACGGAGTAAACAGAGAGGACATTTAAAAAATTTGAGCTCTCAAAGGTTAAGTAGTCTAAGTGATGTTCCGGTCACAGATGTGGCCAACGTAGAGGGCAAGTTACATGAAAGAGTGATAAAGTTTACCAGATTTCTGATGTTTGAGGCTTCTGTGAAGCAAGATTATTATAGTTAGTCCATACATTGAAGGACAATTAAATCTGATTTTAGCCAACTCGTGATGGTCTCTTTCTCACACCTCTCAGTCACTTGCATGAAATCGTTTCAGTGACTAAGTGCGTATAATGTATTATAATTTTTGCCCAAGGTATTTTCTTTTTTATTTCTCAACATTGCCAATCTTCATATAATAAGGAAGTTATGAGTAAGACAGGAAATCCAACCCTTTGAAAGTAGATCGATACAACGAAAACATCTCCATCTGGCATGCAAACATTTTGAAACAACCATTTGAAAACAAATATACCCAGATTATTGAAGAGTGATAACTCAGTGAGGTGCAGTGAGTGGGTTAAATTTTCTCTAATCACTGCCTTCAGCAGTGCTGTTGTGAAACTCTTTCAGGTCTTTCAGTGGCATCTACCACAAACTTTATAGTTTGCATGTCACTTTACAGCATAAAATTTCAAACCAGTTTAATCCAATTTAAACCTTTGGTCTTACATACAACTTTATGCTCCACTCATCCCTTCTCCCTTGGGTCCACCAGGCTTCCTTTGAGGCACATGAATGGGGAGGGGCAAGGCCTGCCCCTGGGACATCTCTTCTTGACTCCTCCCCAGCCCCACTCCCACCTCAAGTTCTGTACTTCTCCCCAGTGTTGAGGCAGAAAAAGGGCAGGACTTGTGGAAAACACACATATATGATGCAACTCTGGTATTGCCCTCTTACATTCAGTTGGACTGCACAGAGGGGCCATTGTACCCTCTGTGTGGAAAACGTCTAAATGCTGATCCTCTTGTAGGGCTCTTGTGTGCATCCCTCTGGGGAGTTGGACAAGGTTTCCCTGCTGCCTTGCTCCTGGGGCAGAACATATATACCAGGAGAAACTCTGCCCTCTCAACCCTGTTTCCTGGTGGTCTACCCCACAGATTTTGCTCCTGTAGGTTTTTCTCCAGGTGATTGGCCCTCTTAGATGGGATGTGAGACTCATAAGATAGGCCACGTGTGGCTCCCTAGCTGTGTCCATTTGACTAACAATAAACTCATACACCTTTGCTGTACCAAGGTGTGTTAGTGCAGGCTGTTTCATTTTGCCCATTTTCCAGTTCTCTCTCTTCATGTGTCCCTACCCTATTAAAGAAGCACAGTGGGAGACCAGTTGGGGAATAAGCTGTGAGTCTTCCCTTTGCGGGTATCCCAAATCTCCATGGTTGATTTTCTTGGTGTCCTATTCAGGGTAAGGGGCACAGTCCTCTCTCCCACAATAGAGGGGATGCTAATGAAGCAGTGGTCCTGCCAGATGCTTCCTCCCTGTCCTGCTGGCCTTTAGTTTACAAGGCTCAGTGGAGAGAGTGTCGTTGTGTGATAGCTAGATGTAATAAGACCAGTTTGGTCAGTCTAAGCAAGACTGGAAAGAGGGCAGCCTGGTCCCCCAATTTGATACTGGATTGTTGGCATCTTTGTCCTCATCTTTTGTTCCCAATCTTCAATTTCAGGGTCACAGGAAAAGTCCCTTCAGTGTCTGTTACATGAAGGCAGAAAGAGCTAAAATGATTATTGTAGGTTGGGCTCTCTAGAAGCAGACGCTGAGATACAGTTTGGGGTACAAGATGTTTATTAGGGATCAACACCTATAAAGGAAATGGGGAGGGAGCAGATTTGGGCAGAAGTCCAACTGCAGTGTAAGACTGACAAAGTCTTGGTCAACCCATTGGGAACTCTGGCTACAGATCAACCATCAGAGTTTCCTTTGTTGGGTCAAATTGTCCAGGCCTTTATATACCTACCTCACATGGTCACTGAGTGTGGAAAGTTTGGGAAGGGTGTGCTTTTGGGCGAGGCCCTTCCTGCAGCTGAGGAGACCGTGAAGGAGCTGGAACCTGTTGCTGATCATACCCCATAGGTGGGCAGCAGGACCTCCTTGAAGGGGGGTCTGGGTTGTGTTCCTCTGTATCTTCCACAAAAGCAACCAAAATCCTCCTACCCTACCCCAAATTTTGCTGATATGTATATGAAGGACTATAATGCAAGAATATTTACTAAGAACAATTACTAGAATAACTGTGATGCCTTCTCTTGCTACTTATGGAAAAGTAAATTTATAAGTTAAGCATGGTAAGAAGTTAGGAAGGAAAGAGCATGGCCAGTGTGACTGGGGAGAAGGTTGGCCCAAAACCTAAAATGCAAAGTAAAATAGTCACAGTAAATTCTCTATGAGATGAGCAAAGTTACCTGAATTTAAATAAGCATCGCATAGCACATCTCTTATGAATTCTGGAAATAGTCATTTCTTCAGTCTTCCAGGGTGTGCCTAGCAATCATGAAAGTGATGAAAATCGTCTTCACACAGGTCTTCCAGTGGTCATTGGGGAATAAAATAAGCATATTTTTCAGCTGACTGATCCTCATCAATTGGAATGTAGATCCTGGCCAAATGAGGTCGAGGAGAGGAAGATATAAAGACTGTTTATATCATTTTGTTGATGATCATGCAAAAGGATTTATGTGATTGTGCAAGAACAGCAATTGATTTTCATTATCTCTTCCTTGGGTTTTCCCAGATTTCCGCAAACACTGGATGATCAGTAGAGGAAGACTTTTCTGAGCCAAGAGATTTAAATCCTTCCAACGTGATTTTTGAATCACAATCATTCTATATAGACTTGACCAAATGTGCTGTTTTTACATAACTTTATGAACTGTATATTTGAACTGCTCATAGAATCTCTTGCTGTTTGAACACACTTTGTACATTTGTGGATAAAATGGAATACGTATGAGATCTCTCTGAAGATTCTAAGTTTTATATTTTTCTTCTGAGCTTCCTCTGGTAATTTTTCACCTAATAACTGAAAAGTGGTCAGTTTTTGTAAACAGTGGTTACTTTAAGGGAAATGGGGAGGGGGAAAGTGGTAAATAACAATGCATATTTATACATATCACATGACTCAGGGCATGTAGGCTGTATTAGGTTTTGACAGATTAATGGAAATAAATGAAAGAAAATAGAGAAGAAAAAAGAAAAATGGCCAGTTTACTGAACTCATAAGAGAAGTGATGCCACATAGCAAAACACGCAAAGAGAAACATAACTTAACATTCTGAGGCCTCATTAAAAAATGAATTGCATCTGATAGATTTACGGTTGGATTCATTTTTAATTTTAGCTGTATAGAGGCAGAAATCCTACTAAAACAGTGCTGTTTCAATCGTTTATATCCATGAAAATGCATCAGAAATAATGGGTCTCATTCAAAGTTGAGAGGTAGAATGGGCAACTAGAGTGTTCCTATAGGTTTAAGTGGGATGCCCAATGAAGAATTGGCACAGGTGATAACTGTGTAGGTCTTCAGCAGACTGTTAGGATTCCTTGCGCTTTTCCACTTAGTTTCAATGTAAGTCGTGTTACTGCACCATGACTTTGCAGTAACTTACTAAAGCTTTCATTTTTTTAAATAAGGACATACCCCAAATAGCATTATGAGTAACAAATCTTTTAGGGTTGTGTACATTATGTCAAGGGAAACCCTCTACCTTCACCAATCTAATATGAGAACATTTTGGCCAGGGGAAGAATTCTGAGAGCTTCCAACTATCAAATAGATCTTCTCAAATCCCATCCAAACACATGGAGGTCAGGACTTATAAGAACACTGACAGCATTAATTCCAACAGCTTTTTTATTTTTACTACTATTAAGTAACTACTTGAAGCAAATGTTTTGCTAAATTAACTGCTGTAAAACAACTGCTTTTTCTCCCTAAATTAGCAGAGTATAATTAGAGTAGGCAGGCTAATCTTCCCAAGACCATAGGTTACCTCTGAGGAAGGAATAGCAGAATTTTTTTCTTTCAATCTGTTTTTGTAAACAACATCCACAAATAAAGCTGAATTTCTAATTAGCTAACTTTAATTTGGGGTTCTTAGAGACTATTTTTAAGTTTTAAAAATATGACTATAGGTACTTTATAAATAATTATATACTCTATATATGTTATAAATAATATATATTTATAAATATAAATTATATATTTACTTTTAATATGTATATAAAATAAAAGCCACACTAAATGCTGACACTGGCATTATAGATGTAAAATAGTTTTGTGGTCAATTCTTATTTTCTTGAGCATTGCATATTGAGCTTGCAAATAAGAAAAAATATATATAAAGTGAGGTAGTCTGTGGAGAAATAATTAAATAAATAGGGCCATCTAGCATCTACGACTATCGAAGTGGCTTTTAACAAGTTCTTTAGCTTTTCTGTAGCTTTGGTTTTTTATCTGTAAAAATTGATACTAATAGAACCCATGCCCTTGTGAGATTATGCATATGAAGCATTTAATACAATGCCTAACACATAGTAAGAACTCAATAAATGTAAATTTTAAATAAATCACATCCTATTACCAGATTTGTGAAATAAAAGGAGACTGTGACTACATCGCATACTGAATAGACAACTTAAGGCAGTAACATTTTTCTGTGGTCTAAATAGACAGTTTTCCATAGAATTTTCTTCTGCTTTATAAGAAAAATGATACTCACATGTTGCAACTCCTGGAATCTTAGACTGAAGTAGGATAAACAGGACGCAGAAAATCAGTTGGCCGCTGATATTGCACTCACAAGGTGGTAGTTTGTTAATGGGGTCACTGGGCTCTTGTTTTATAAACGGAGAAATTTGATTTTGAAATTCAGATCAGAACTAGATCAGATTGTCTAGAATAGATTCACACTGAATAAAGTGACAAGAGATGGATATGTGAATCAAAATGCCAATATGTTCATTTTCCTTCTCAAGCAGGAATACTTTAACTCTCTGCTGAGGTTATCGTTAGTGAATCAAAGCGTGATTTGGTGAGGGGAGAAGGAAAGGCATTATGAAAATGGTCAGTTTTGAGGAGGGATATCCCTTAGCCCAGGAAAAAAACGTCTCATGAACTTTTCCTGTAACACAGTCTAACTTTCTAGTTAATGGAACACTCTTTCCTGCTAAAGTCAGTCCTTTTCCCTTACTCAGGCTATGTGAAGATTGCTAAATTTGTGCTCCTTAATCTCATACTTCACTCTTCTTTGAAGATCATTGTGCCAAACTACATTTTTCAAAGATAGCTGCAACAGTCTCTCCATCTCACATGCTATTCTTGCCAGTCTTCCATTAAGAGGTGGAGTCTGTGTCTCTATCTCCTTCAATCTGGGTGAGCCCTGTGACTGCTCCAGTCAATAGGATGTAGCAGAAGTGATGCTGAGCTAGTTCTGGATGTAGCCCTTCGCAGGCCTGGCGGTTTCTTCCTCCTGACTCTTGAAACACTGGCTTTTAGGATGCTACTCTCAGAACCCAGCTACCATGGATAAGTGCTCTAGTTGCACTCTCAGCTGAGCTCCCAGCCAAGAGCCAGCATCAACTGCCAGTCCTGTGAGTGAGCAATCTTGAATGTCCAGCCATGTTAGATAACTGTAGCCCATGTTCCATCTGACCACAAGTGCATGAGAGACCCCAGTCAAGAGCTGTCCAGCTGAGTATAGTTAAACCACAACATTGTGAGAAATAATAATAGTTGTTCTAAGCCCCAAGTTTTGGCATAGTCTGTTGTGCAGCAATAGATCCTAGATTCATTTCAGTTCATCTTTTGCTTCAACTAGGTTAGGATATTGAATAAGCTTTTTATTCTTTTCTATTTAGTTATTCATTGATTACTTTCACAAGCCTTGTTCATTCATTCATACAACATATATGTATTGCTACTATATATCAGGTACTGTTCTAGACGCTGGAGATACAGAAGTTCAAAATTCCCTTCCTTCACAGATCTTATGTCTTATCTTAGTGAGGGACAATAAACAAAACAAATAAGTTATAAGGGCTAAGAAGTAAAAAATAAGACAAGGATGGAGAACATGAAATGTTGAGGGATGAGTAGAATTGTGGAGATTTTACATAGGATGGGCAGGGAAGGCTTTCCTGAGAAAGTGAGTAAATACCCGCAGGAAGTTTGGGAGCTAACCTAGTGAACAACTGAGGGACAGTGGGATGTGCCTGGTGGAAAAGAGGACAGTTCAGACAGAACAAGTGTGAAAGTAGTAAGAGATGAAGTCAAGAGGAATAATGTTGGGCATTTTGACTCATAGTAAAGACTGACTTTCATTCTGAGTAAGGTAAGAATCCACTGAAGAGTTTTACACAGAGGAGTAACATGATCAGACTTCAGTTAAACAGAATTAATCTGAGTATTGTGTTATTGTGTTGAGAACACAGGACCACAAGCAGGGAAACCAATGAGGAAACTATTGTAATCATCTAGGTAAGAGATGATGGTATCTTGGGTTAGGCTGGTATTTGATGAGTGTTAGGAGTCTGGGATTTGATTTTACTCTACTTATAAGGCAATGTATTAAACTGTAACTATTTCATAGATTCCAGCAGAAGACATAAGACTCTTGGGTCAGGGACAAAGGACTTTATTACTCGCGGCACAACAAGCAGCATGAGCTTCATGTTTGTGTTGGTTGCCCCTGTCCTGCCAAGTCCCTTGGAAGCAATATGGATGGGCCCAGATGAATGATATATAAGTGGTGGGCACGTGTTGCAGCTGAGGAACACTCAGCTTAGGAAATTCATCTCATTTATAGTAGTAAGCAGTAAGCAAACTTGCTCTTTGTCCTGGAGGGTGACATTGACTCATCCCTTCAGGTTGCTCACCGCAAATGCAATCCTAAGAAGTGTCCTGAGCGAGGAGTGGTCAGGGCCTTGCATTCTTGGCATACTTGGTAAGAATGTACAAGGACTCTCAGGTGGGTTGCCTGGCAGGTCGACCTGAGAAGTAGTCCAATTCTGGACATGTTTTTTAAGATAAACTTAAGATTTTCTGGGGGCTTTGATTTGTGAGATATTTTTCTAAATGATCGACTTGTATTAGTTTATCTTGTTTGTGAACAATTTTATCTGCATGGATTGGGAGTACCTTATATTCACTTCCAGCATACTGAATACACTTCACCCTAACTAACTCTGAACTTCAAAGTAATATATTTAGAAGTCATGCTTGAAGATACTCGGGTGACAGAGCAGATTAAACATCTGAATATTTTACCTTATCTCAAAGTTGTCAACTAATAAGATAATGCACTAGATAATGTAGTTTATAAAAAGTAGTTAATTTATAATTTAACTTTTTTTACTAAAGAAAACATTATTTTCTTGCTCCAAATTCTACTACTTGTGCAATCACCTTCTAGAAAATATCCACTTTCAAACTGTGGTTTGCATTCGTACAAATTTTCAGTTATACCCTTCTTTAACTTTACCAGATATTCAAGCATCCAAATTTACAAGATAATACTTGCATTATCAGGAAAAATCTTAATTTATCAAAGAACCAAATATGTAAACTTTGTATATAATGTTACTTCCTTCTTCATATAACAAAGATTATTAAAATAATATTCAAGTTGCTGCAAGCGACATTTCAGCAAACCAGAGTGTGTTGAACTTCTTAAATTAGTTTTTCAATCTGGGTAAGTTTTTTAGTTCTCTAGATTACAATTATACATAATCAATAAAGAATAATTACAGCTCGAACTGCTAGAGTATGATCAGTAGAAAGCCTAGTTAATATGCTACGCTGAAATATGTGGTACTGACAGAGCATTCCCTCATGCTGTTGTTCTCAATACTGACTAGCCATTAGAGTCACTCAATGCTTGGAAGGCAGCACAAAGAATACTAATGCCAGGCCCCAGTCCTGAAAATTCTAATTCAATTGGTTTTGAATGGACCCAGGCCTTAGTGTTTTTTAAAAAGTTCTGTAGGTGAATGTAATGTTCAACCAGGATTGAGAACCACTGCTGTACTGAATTCCAAAATACCAGTCCCCCAAATTCAGTGGTTGCTTCCCAGTGTACTATGTCATTAGAAATATTGGAAATAAAATGGTTCTCATGGAGAAGCAATACTCAAATATCCTGAGTCTTTTCTTCTTTGTCTTTTTCTTCATAGAACTTTAATAATTAGTTTATCTTTCTTGCTCTTTCTCTCTGTATGTTCTAGACTTCCAAATCTAGAAAGTTCTGTCTATGCAAACTGCAGTATCTTCCAAATGTTAATAAGGAGACCCAGACCCCATCTAGCTGGGGGTTACTCTACCACTTATGGTTCCATGGAAATTGCCTCCACCATCTCGATTCCCTGACCTGCAGGAATCCAAAGCCATCTTCAAGACTTTTGCAAATTCTCAAATACATTCATTCTCCTAGCCTCTTCAGTTTCTTGGCTCTTGTTACCCTCTGCCTGACTTATGTGGATTGTGACCTAAAATTCAGTCCTTCTTTCATGCTCATATCCACTAAACAATCACTTGCATGGAGTATTCCTGAATTTTATTTCACTTTACTGAGCATTTTGGCAACAAGGAGAGAAAGAAGTGTCATTCTGAGAGAAACTGCTAATTGTCCTTCAATGTACATTCTCCCTTCCTTCTTTTTAGTAATTCATCACTCCCCTCCCTAAAGAATGTCTGTTTGGTAAGACATTCCTATTCCTAAAAGAAATTCTGATGACAGTCGTTGTAATACTATAAACTACATAAAAAGAAATTTGAACAAGAATTGATATATATATTAAGCCTTTATAAATACCAAGCAATTATTTTCTCTAGGATATTTTGCTGAGATAAAAACCTTATTTTTCTGTCTAAAAATATCTTTCAGAATTTGAAAATAGAAGATTAAGTGGCAAAAAACATGGACTTTGACTGTCTTGCATATAAGCTACCTAGAATTGTTTGGAGTTTTATGTTTCCTATTTCAAGGTAAACAAATGCTGATACAACCAGTGTTGCCACTTGTGCAGGAATAACTACTATGGCCTGGCACCAGTTACAGATGTCTCTGGTTTCAGCATTTTCCATTTCCATGATTGCTTAGGTTCTTTTCAAATTGAAATTTGATCATTGAGTAAGCTTCTAGCTATTGAATAACGGTAGAATTGAGTGGTCTGGTAAATAAGAGATCTTGTTTTACCTGCAAGAGCTCATGTATGCCATGAAGTATAAACTGATGTTAAAGAGTTAGAGTTTACAAAAATGTATGCCTGTGATAATGGTTGCATCTTTTTTATCTCCATATTCTCTTAGCAAGAAGATAGAGGCTTTCTACCTCTCCTCACCAGCTAGAGCTGTGACTTCATGTCCTAAACAACAGTGAGGCTGAAGGTAAGGGGAAGGGGAGAATGAAGGTGTTGGGGGCGGGCTGGTGGTGATGGTGTTAATGTGTATTTTAAGAGTGTGGCCTCAGAAACCAGATGCCCTGGGTTCAAATCTCAGTTCTGCCACTTAATATCTGTATGATCTTGGGCAACTTGCTTAGCCTGTTTATGTCTATTCTTTATCTATAAAGTGAGGAGAATGATAGTTCCCAGCTCACAGGGGCATTCTGAAGGTTAATACGTGTAGTACACTTAAGCATATTTTATGTCATTGCTTAGTTACTATCATTCAGAAATTTCACTGACCAGGGTTGACACCAACTGACATTTTCGGTTTATGTGGGCAGAGTCTGATACATCATATCCCATCACCTCTGCAACTAATACTACCAATTAATGAAAGTGGCACATTTTGTTATCCAAGAAATGAAATGCAATCCCACTTGTTACAGAAAATTCCCCCTTACCCGTACTTTCTGTAGGCGATTCACTTACTTTAAACGAGCGTGAAAATCCTGAGGGAGCCCTCTGTGTTGTCTTATATGTTACGGATGTCATTATATTCACAGTGATAGCGTGTACTTTTTGTGTTTTCTAACCACAAATACAGGAGATAATGCTGCATTCACATTTTACTCAGCATTAAACATCTGGTATCAACAGAATAAACAAGAAAAAGACATGATTGTACTGTCAGAGTTAATAATTCAGGAATATTAATCTGCTCTTTTAATCGTATATGGTATATCATGCTTAATTGGCCCTTCTGAATTTTTCTCCTTTGCGTCACTTAGTGAATTTTGTAACTAGCATTTAAAAAAAAATAAAAACCAAACCAAACATTCAGTCAGGTGCATGGTTCTCACTTATCTCTGATGCTGCTTTGAAGAAACTGGTTTTGAGAACTTAAGAGAAAAAGTTTATCATCACCCTCACTGAACTAGTGTTGAACATCAGCTTGATGGAAAATGACCCATGTCCCCAAAATAATGCCCTTGCAGGTGGGAAAGTTCCCATGACATTGGGACATGAGCTGTCAGAAGGGATATGCCGCATTTCAGCATTTGTGGGAAGGAGTGTTATTATGTCACTGTATTAGTGGCCTTGTAAAACAGTAACCATGATTGGAGAAGGGGCACCCAGCTGTTGTGGTGGAAGACATCGGCAGCCCTCTAACCACCACTGCTGAAAGAAATAAGATATGACAATATTTGAAGTTTAATACGGTGTCAGACTTACAGCCACCCTTTTGTTCAAAACCAATTCTGACTTTCGGCTTCTGCCTGCTGCATTTCATATTCCACACAGTAATTTCCTTTATTTTGCAGGATAGCATTAACTTCTGCTGCACTGTCACATTTTACTATGCATTAAGCATCTGGTATCAATAGACTAAACAACACAGAAAGTAGGATTATGCTGTCAGACGTAATAATTCAGAAATATTAACCAGCTCTCATGATTATCAGTAGTTCGTCTTGTGTAATTGGCCCTCGATGTGCGTTCTGCACTTCTGTGTAACTCTCTATGTACCAGTATAAGATAATAGTGCCTAATCTTTCATGTAACTAACAGAGTTAATTTGGTTAAATGAAATCAGTTCATCAGCAATACTAGTTCCTCGACACAAAAAAATTAGTTAACCCCACACACACTCAAACACACGTGTACATACCCTATCAAACAAACACAAGACACTTATTGCATACAGTAACAGATAAGGAAAGCTATTTAGCCTTAAGAAAACTTGAGAAAGGAGAAAAGTAAACCATGTTCAGGAAAACCTTGCCTGTGAAGTTAATGTCTATAGCTTGGTTCACTGCAAGCTTCAGTTTGAGACCATTCGCTTCCCTATTTAATTAAAACGTATTTGTCATCTGCTGTGACTCCTTACCTGTAATACTCAGGACTGTTCAAGATCTCCTTTATACCTGGTCTTAAACAGCTTTACTGCAATTTCGACGTGTCATTGCCGGTGGAGGACCAGTGTGTAGAATCCTGAGCTGAAGCAGTGAGCGCTGGTCAGAAGTTCTTGTTCTCGTAACATCCTTATTTGAGCATTGCAAGTTGAAAAAGCATCTAGTGTATTGGTCCTAGATAAACTTCTTAAATCACTAATTGATGTTAACATTTTACATGCTTCTGCAGTTTCCTGGTGTCTTCCCTTACTCTCAGCTGCCATTTCTTTTAATTGTCAGTAGATCTAAGAGGACGGGCTGCTTTTCTCTTTGGTGATTTCCTACTATTTATGTGCAGTGGACTTTGAAATAATACAGAGCCTTGCTAAAAGTGAGTGCTATGTAGGAGTAAATGTGCTCTGAGTGAGGGAGGGAGGTTTCCAGATCAGCAAAGTGAATGAACTCCAACGCACCTTCTTCTGTTCGATATATCCCTAAACAGGTTTAAAACACTTTTCTTGCTTTCTGTTTCTTCACTTGTTTCAGGTAGATAATGCTTGTTGCTATTTAAGCTTTGTATAGGGCAGATAGAATATTTCTAGTAAAACATAATAACAAACGCTATTTCCTTTCTGGTTTCTTAGTAGCTAGTTGCATAAATTAGCCCTTTTCATCTCTGTAATAAGGTTCCTAGTGAAAAGAAAAAGAGGGAAGTAAGTACTTAGAATGCAGTATATATGGCTTCCAAGCTAAGAATGAGGAAGTAGAAGATATTTATGAACCAGCTCATTTATTTTGGCAAATCTAACTCCTGAAAGGAAGCGGAATAATACTACATTAAGAGAGTTATTCAACCTCTTCGAGACTCAGTTTCCCCATTTGTAAAATTAGAATAATGACACTCAACTAATAAAGGTTTTCTGAGGATTGTTTGTTATATAAAGCACTAAACATGATACATGAGAAATGCTTTATAAATTTTAAGTGTATAGACTCCTGTTTTCCTAGAATCCATTGAACATTCGTGCCCAGATTAGATGTAACCCTTTCTAGATTAAAATGGTGTAAGTTAAAAGATTAAATATTGCTAATATGAAATATTATGAATATTGAATTGACAAGATTCATTTTCCTTTAAACAAAGGCTTTCAAAAGTTTTCTGTTTTATGTAAAGCAATTCGATTGCAACTTAGAGCAAATTTAATATTTCCCCAAAGAATTTAATCAACAAGGAAACATTTTAAGACCTTATTTAGAGACAAAAAAATTTTAGGAATATATGTTGTAAAATAATAAAATCTTAACACTTCAGATGTGATTCCTGGTGCAAAAGTGGCAAGAGAACTCCTAAAAAGACACAATAAATCTAGATAATTTATTTTTAAAACATCTGTGTTTCTGTTTCTTTTTTTAGTTTAAAAGAAGTATGTTAAGTTCTTCCTATACACCCACCACTGTAATAGAAGCAGAAAATACAAATACAAAATAAGACATAGCCACTGACCTCAAGATGTCAGATGTAATAGCACGTGTTTATCAAAACAACATAAATGCAGTGATAGAAATGGGTGCTACTCTTACTGGACCACAGATAAAGTGAGCCTGACTTGACCAATGCAGCATGAGACAAGGATGAGAGAGGCTCCCCGAAGGAGGTACCACCTCTATTGAGTCTAACAGGAGAAGTAGGTAAAGATGTGGAAAGCATTCTGGGCACAGCCGAGACTTGAGCCCAGGCCTGGTGTGTGCAACAGTGGGATGTGAGCAGGGACTACAACTCTAGGTGGGAGGTAGAGCATGAAGCTGAGAGCAAAAGCAAGACATGGAATCAGATCATGCAGAGCTCTATATGCCAAGTCAGGGAGCTTAAGTTAACCCAGTGGACAGGTGAGTATTTAAAGGTTTCATCAGGGTATTCAGTAGATCAGATCTGTATTTAGAATAAAACACTCTGACATTTGTGTGGAAGGCAGATTTAACAAGGATTTTGAGGATAAGATAATGCAAGGGATCCAGTGTAGTGACTTAAGTTGAGGAAAAATAAAGATCTGATTTAGGGCAGTGGCAAGTTAGTATCCTACTGATATACCCTCCACATACCTGATGCATGTGAAAAGACATACATACACTTTGAGGTATTGCAGCACTATCTGTAAGACTGGAAAAACTGTAGTGTTTTCATTTATGTTTAATACCAAGATTTGACTATGTAGGATCTTGTAATTGCAGTGGGGGATATCTGGGAGTAGCTGGAGGAATTAGAAAATTTGATTTCTTCAGATTCCTTCCAGTCATCTAATACTGAGTTCCCTCTTGCCTGACAGAGGTAGTGTTGCTGCTTTGTAAAGCAAGTTCAGTTAGGATGTAGTCTAAGGAAATGGACAATACTCCTTGGCAGATTAGCCCCGCATCGTTATCTTGTCCTCTTGTTCCCTGCTCGTAGACAATCACTAAAGTCATTTGCTATAAATTAAGAATAAGGCCAATGTATTGACTATCAACAGTATTGTTAAATTTTGCTCGGGAATTCTATCCAATATAATAAGACAAGAAAAAAATATATAATGGATATGGATACTGGAAATTAGCTGATAAATGTCTTTTTTTTCCTTTTGTCAAACCTAAGGGAATCAACTGTAAAAACTATTAGAAATAATATGGGTGCTCAGTAATGTGGCAGGTTGTGAAGTAATTATAAAAATACTGAATTTACTGTGTTAGCAATAATCACCTAAAAATAATGGGAGACAATTCTATTCCCAACAATAAATAAAATTTAAAATATTTAGGATTAAGTTAACAAAATGTGTAGAAATTATGTGAGGAAAACTGAAATTTCTTACTATGTCTGGTAAAAACAGAGTTGAATAAATTGAATGAAATACAAAGTTTCTGAATTAGAGGATTTGCTATTTTAAACATGTGAATTCTACCCCAAATTAATCATAAAGTCATGTGAACATAATGAGGATGCTAATGGCGGAGATTTTAGAATGTAACACAACTATTCTAAATTTTTTGGTAAGCAAAATCGTGCTCAAAATTGCCAAAGCAATTTTGAAAATGGAAGCAACAGGAGTACTTTCTGTAGAAGATAGTAGCATTTACTATGAAGCAATGATAATTCCACCTATTTTTTTTTCTTTCTGGCATCGCAGTAGTTAGACAAATCAACAGAACAGACTAGAGCAGCATTTATAGGTGCATATTTAGGAACACTAAGACTATAAGTTGTGTAAAGGTGTTAGGACTGCTCAGGATGCTTAATTTACTGAGATACATTGTGAATTTCTAAGTTATTGTACACAATAGTTCTCAGGCTTGACTTCAGAATGCTTTTTAAAATATGTCTTGCAAGATAAATCTTCTTACAAATTTGAGAAAAGCTAGAAGAGAAATAGATACACATTTGTATAATACTTTAAAGTTCCGCAAAAGGGGATACCTCAATTCATTTGGTAAAGGATAAATTCAATAAATGGAATTTAAATGAATGGGTAAAATTTGGAAAGAAATTTCAGATATACTAACATTCAAATTTAAAAACTAAAGCCGTAAAAGTAGCAGAAGACACAAAGATGAATGTGTACTGCCAATCAACATTTGACTGAAGGTCCAGCCTTAGTAACATCGGTTATCAAAGAATCTAAATTGACACATAGTTTTTGATTTAGGAGATCAGCCAAGATTAAAAATATATATCCTGTATTCATATACTCATAAAAACTGACCACAAACTAAGGTTACACTTCCTTTTTTGTACTCAAATTTATGTGGCAAGAGCCCCCATCTTGCTTGACCAAAGGAAATCCAGTCATCACTAGGGGTGTTGCCCCATGTATCTTCGGGAATCTGCAGGAAATGTGCACACATTCCAAAGATTGGTTCTGGAGTTCACCTGCCGCACCCCGTGGTCTCACTCTGGACTATTGTTCCACACCCCTGCTGGCTTTCTGTTGCTCCCCTTAAGCCACTTTATCCTAAGTGAGGAAATAGATTAAAGTTAATATACCTCATGCTAGTTGAGAACTAACTGTACTACCTATCTAGATATTCTGAAGACTAGGGAATAACAAATGAGTATTTCAACGCAAAAAACACAAATACAATACCTAGTAGATAGCACTCCGGGAATTCAGAAGCCTGGCCTCTCTACCAGAGGTAGCCTGCTGGCAGCTTTTCCCCTTAATCTTGGGTGTCACCATGTCTTTAAGCTCTGGGGTCCCTGCTAATAGGAGTACCCTTGAGCATAGCTCTCCTGTCCAAGGCCCATCTCTAAAGACAGGGAGAATAGAATTTTTTCTTACTTTATATTTGCATAATCAAAAGGCCAATTAGTTTTTTTGTTAGAACAAAAGAACAGTCTGTTCTCAAAGGCATTTTCTGCTATGCTTTAATTAACTTGTCTATGTCCATGTCTATATTATTTATGTTAGGAAGTATAGTATGGTGGCTGAGAGTATGGGTTTAAATCTCAGCTTTGCCTCTTCTTCCCTAAATGGCCTTGGGCAGGTGACATAATTTCTCTGAACTTTCATTTTGTTTTCTATAATATGGGATTAATAACATCCACCTTTTGGTTATCGTAAGGATTAAATAAAACAATGTACATAGAAAGAATGTTATAGTGATGGTTCAGTAAATGTCAAGTATAGTAACAATGCACCGAAACTGAACATATGATTGTAAGCAACACATTTTAGTTTGAACACGAATCAAGTTTGATCATTCACTCTTATTCTGGAGATAGGAAAAGAATATTTCAAAAATTTATTATTTTGTTCAACTAATTTGCACCTTAGTTTGTACCGTTTCTCTAAATAGTAAATACATGCTAAGTGGAGAAAATGAGAAAACATGCAAACAAAAACGCAAAAAAAGGCCTCCTTACAAGTATCACCTATATTTTTGCCCCACAGAAACAACCACTGAGAACATTTTGGTGACCCCTTTTCTCTTTCTGTCTGTCTTTGTGCCTCTTTCTGTTGTAGTCACTATCAACCAACCAAATTACCAGCAGAGAACAGACTACACACTCACATTGGGACAATTTGAGGAGAGTTTCATAAAGAGACTATTTACAAAGATGTAAACTGGTTGTAGGGAAACTAGAAGAGACAATGTAAACAGCAGGGAGCCTGTTAGTACCTAGAAACCTAAGGGGTAACGAGAGGGAGAGGTTCCTGGGACCTGGAGGTATAGAAACTGTGTGAGGTGACTGTCTGGCCTTTTGGTGGAAAGACCCAACAGGCCCACAATGGCTTTCAGGAAGGGAGCTGGGGAATAAACTCTTGCACCTCCCAGGCCTCCCCGCTACTCTCAAGCACGTGCCAGTGCTCTTCCTGGACCAACCCAGCTGGAAGCCAGAGAGCTAGAGCCCAGGCTGTCACTGTCCACACAGTTCCGTCTCCTGGACGGATGCAGCACTAAAGCATGACTTTAAAATCTGTTGAGAGAGTAAGGACATTTCTGAGAGTGAGAAGGGGTGAATTACTCAGAATGCCAATAATGCCAGGGCAAGAAGCAGAAACTGGGACTGTTCGAGGCAAACCAGGCTATATCGTCTTCCTATGGAGTAAAGTTGAGAATAAATCTGGAGGGGAAGTGGGAGATATGATGCTTTCTCTCATCCACACACATTCCTGTATAATTTTGTCTTGGTACACAAATTTTAAATTCTCTTTTAAATTTAGATGTCTATTGTGAATCCTTTTCTATATGATGCATATTTTTCTAAAACATAATTTTAATTGCCTAGTATTATGGTTGTACCAAAATTGACCTCATCTTTGGATATTTAGGCAATTTCTGATTTTTCCATTATAATGCTATGTTGAACATCATTGAACATAAATCATTGCATATCTGAAATTATTTAATAAACATTACTTGAGTGACTACTATGTGCTACACACTGAAGATGCAAAGATGAGTACAGTGTAGTTCCTGCAGGTTATAGTCTAGTGGTGGAGACAACTTCCCACAGCAGCCTCACCAGAAAAAATGTGGGACTTCATACACTCAGAAAAGGTGCCATCCTCTGCCAGGTGGGGAGGAGGAACAGGTCATGATACTGGGCCCAGCTGTGGTCTTTGCCTCTGCTAGCATTTGTTGTCATCTCTGGGCTCCCAGGTGCCTCTAGATTCTGTTCTGTGGGGGTCATTCTTCCTGCCCATAGCTCCTTTGTCCATCCAGCAGTCAACAGGCTACAGTAGAGGGGGGCGAGTGGTGTGTTCCTCCTGTCCAGTTACCTTCCCTCATCAGGGAGCTGAGTGGACAGGCTTGGCTATCCTGGTCTCTTCTGGTCCAGGCTAAGGGCAGAGGTGTTTTATTTCCAGTAGATAGTGTTTGGAATCAAAGACCCAGGACAAAATACTGCCTTAGAAAGCACTGTTGGTTGAAGCCAGATATGCCACGGAGTCTGGGTGTGAATTACAGAGTGGTAGACCAAGAGCCTAGGGAGCCAGCTGGACACATTAGAGGAAGAGCATGTAGACAAAGTGAGTAGCATCATTGTCTTGGCAAATATGAGAGACATTGGGTCAGGGCTTATTGTCAGGTTGTTTGTGTATGGGGTAGGCTGAATTCAACTTGAAGATCCCTAGAGAGGGACCGGGAAGGGTGATGCCAGACTCTATACACCCAAGTATTGTCTCTCCCAGAGCCGCCTGACAAGAAAATCTTTGTCATCGTAGACTGATTTGCTTTTGTTTCTTGCCTCCCTTCTGACTTCTTGCCTTTGCTTCCTCATTGGTTCCCTCTGATTTTCCTCTAACCTGCTGCCCCTCCCACCTCGCAGCCTGGGTACCTGCTCTGTCTTCAGCCTGGACTGTTCTTCCTCCAGATCCTTGCATAGCTGGCTCCTCACCCTGCAGGTGCAACTCAAATCCCATTTCTAAGAGACGTCTTTTCTTTTGCATCTCAATTCAGTTTAGCCCCGCCTAGATACTCTATGTCAGGACCTTGTGTCATTTTCCAAGTAGAATCTGTCACCTCCTGAAATTCCCTTGATTACCTGGTGACCTGTTTACCTAGCATCTCTGTGATGTGTTACCTCGGCCCTCCCAGGGCTCTCCTGTCTTACTCTGGCTCTCACTCATACATGGAAGGGCGCCTGGTGTGTAGATCATGTGGGTATCCATCTCTGGATGAATGAATATGGGGTGGGTTTGCCATTGAGGCCCTTGCTCTGAGAGCTAGTTATTTTGTTTCCACTCTTAGCAATATATAGGTCTTCTAGGGAAGGATTTCTTAATTAGGTTAGCATGTCTTTTAGAGGTGTAAGCGTAACAGAAAATTTCCTTTGAATGGTTCAATTCATTCCCATAGGAAAGCTGATAAATAGAAAACTGTCTTCTTTGCTTAAAGATATTGATTCATTACCTTTCCATATATGAAATAATGACACTAATTCAGGAACCAGGATGACTTCTCCCAGATACATTATTTGCCTTGAAACAGCAACTTGGGTTAATCCACTATGGGTATAATTTCAAATATCGATTTTTTAATTTATGAGGACATTTTCAATTTCAAACATTTAGGGTTTCCAGCCTCTTTCTGTCCTTCCTATGCCATAGCAAGTGGATCAAGACAAGAGGCCAGAATAAAGATAATTTTAAAACATCCTGGGCTGATTTTTAAATGGTTGATTTTTCTTAGTCCAAAAATAATGTGAAATGTTATTCCGAAAGCAGAAGTCACTCAGAGCCCATGTCATAATCTTAGTCTCTTGCCCATTTATTTAACAATTCTATACAGATGTTTATACTGACAGATAGATAAATGCTGGACAGCATGTATCTAATTAGCAAATATAAAAAATTAGAGAATTTTAATAAAAATATAACTCCTAGAGCAATTTTACAGAAACATGAAATGCAATGGGCTTTTCCTTTGTCTCCTTGTCTTATTTCAGCTAGAGGTTGGTTGTTTAAAGGCAATGATTAGTTGTGTGCTTTCCTTAATTCTTGTTAACTAATTGAATCTCAATAAAATTTAATACAATATGTAAATACAGGATGAATACTTTTAGCCAGGCACATTTATAGGTAAGGCCGTCTTCAGTTTTGAGAGGACAGGTGCCTTTGATGCTTTTGATGCTTTTATAAAGGGAGTTGGAATGTTCTGCTCTAGGGCATTCATCCTCCATCTCACCGTGGGCCCTTGCAACATTCTCGAATGCCACTGCGCATCTGGATGGTGGTGGGCAAAGAGTGATGACATATCTCGGACTCTTTTCTATCTTTTCCCTTTATGCACCTTTTTCTTTTTTTAAAAACCATGCAGATGTAACTGTAAAATCTTTATTCTAACGAGAGAGCCGAGAGCTTGGGAGAACCCACCTGGAAAATCCTCTTATTTTTAATATCTTTCCTGCTTTCTTTATAGAAAGTTCGTCAAGCTTATAGGATAGGGAGAACTTAAATGGAAGTAACAGAGAAGTAAAAATGGAGAAAATAGGCCAGCAAGAAATCATAATAAAAATACCAATTGAGATGGAAGATGGAGTCAGGAATCTAATAATAGTTTCCATCTCTCTGTTGGAAAATGTTAGTCTGTTTGGAAGGATCTGTGATCCACCTTTATAAATAACCCTATGGTGAGATTTTCTTATTTTAGGTGTTTGGAACTTTTGCCTTGATAATCACAGGATAGACTTTTCATTCTGAATAACAAGGGATGACTGAGAAAACCTGTAGGAAAGTTATTGGTATTCATAATCTACAGAATAGGGAAAGCTGGTATTTCATGGTATTCTTTTTTTTTTCTTTTTCTTTTTTTTCTTAACTGTAGAAGGGCATTACTTCTTTTCTTCTGAATTTGAACTATAGGAAATCTGAGTTATTATCTCCTAGCTAACTTTAGGCAAGTACTTAAGAAGTAACTTAAAGAAAGATATAACTTAAACCTTGGTCTGCTGGATTTAAGGCACCTGGAAAGGATTTTAAGTTGTTCATTATTTCTTCCTTAGCATAGTTGATAAGAGCACTGGGTTTGGTGTCGGAATGTCTGGGTGTGAATCTTGCTTTATCACTTCTGAGCTCATGCCATGAGGAAGCCATATGACTTCTTTGACCTGTCTTCTCATCTGTAAAAGGGTGATAATAAACTCTACCTCAAAGGTTACTATAAAAATTCAATTAGCTATACTTTGCTTAGAATATTTTGCAATTAGTAAGCACTTAATCAATGCTAGATGATAAATTTCAGTTTCATTATTACTATTTCCTATTAAAAAAATTTTTTTTCAGACCCTCTGCCAGAAGAAGGGAATAAAACATGAGTATAATGATAATCCCCCCAACTGGTCTCTACTTTCTGGGAGTTCAGTGTAGAATGGGGGTTTTCAAATGGGATTTCATGGATGTATGTCAGGAAGTCCGTAAATTCTATGTAGAATTTTGGGGGAGAAAAATTTTCCTCCAATTCTATGCAAAAATTTGGATGAGTATTTTCTTTTTTCTCAGGAGAGGATTTCCAGGTTTATCAAATGCCAAACAAAGGAAGGATCATTGGTCTGTAAAGATGACTTCATTATTGATTAGAGGGGCCTGCAAACCTCCTCCCAGACCAAGATGGAGGCAGCAGCTGTTGGGCTTCAGGGCATCATGGAAAATTAGGGATTCTTTGGAGCCCAAGTACTGTTTTATCACAAAATCTTTTCATTTCTTCAGTTTCTTGAGAAAATTCCCATCATATTTTTACCTACATATGCATGCACACACATACTTGTATCTATGACAATGAAAGAGGAACTGATACTGAAAAATTCAGCAGAAGTATTTTCATTTTAATAAGAAAGAGTTTTTCTGAATCTTCTGCGGAACATCATCTAATGCCTTCCCTACCCTGTGCATGATCTGATGACTTGCTGTAATCCCTCTAGCAAGTTGTGAGTTCCCAAAGGACAAGAATGGAAGAGTAACATCATGTGAACCCCAGTACCTAGCAGAGGGCCACACACAGTAAACGGTCAATTAAAGTTTTGGCTCCTAAGTGAACTATATTAAGTATACAGATACAGATATTCATTTCTTGTGAAAGAAGCAGGATTAAATCTCTAAAATATTTTGCTCTCTGTGTTGCTAGAACCAAACCCACTGAGACAAATTTAGTTTGAAAAGACTCGTTAGTAGGTAATGATTTTGACCATTTTTTTTTTTAAATTCTCCAGTCACCATTTGACTATATAGAATGAGAGAGTGACAGACAGAAGGCAGAAGACTGGCCCAGTATGTGAAAGGAAAAGGAAAGGTCTCAATGCCACATGAGAAAAGAGGAGTAGTCAGAGGAGAGGGAGGGAGTAAGAGAGGATGAGCTGCCATCTGAGGAGCTGTGTCACTGTCCTCAGCTGCCTGTCATTGAGAGAAGTTTGCAACTTACAGGATTCTTGTGGTTGCAGTCTGTGCATGGCACTGGCCTTCCAGTGAAGCATCCATTGATGGAACTGATTAATATTGCATTTTATGTATCTATTTCCAAAGTACAGTCATAATCATAGAACATGTCCTGGATAACCTCACAGTGGTCACCACCTGCCCTAAGGCTTCAACTTCCCAAGGAAGTTTTAGATATCCCAGGACAGTATTTTTGTTTTGTTTTAAACAAAATTTACTTTTCTTTAAAATGCAATACAAAAGGCGGTGGTAGGAAATCAACAACTGGAAGCTTCCTACAACCCTGAACTGGGGATTGGGGATGATGGGAGGCCCTCTGTGAGGTGCTCAGGTACAGAGGAGGAGAGCCAGCTTCTCCCCACTGGATGTGTTAGGTATCATCTGTCAGTGCTGTGGCCGCAAGATACTTGCCACTGCGGCTGAACACATTAGAACTCCAGGCAGAACTACCTGATTTAAAAGATCTAGACTCTTGGGAACCAATATTCTCTTTGATCCTACTTAACGTAAAGACTACAATATGGTGGTTGGAAGTTCCCTCAAGTCTGATGGTCTGGCATCTTCATTCTCACTTCTTTAATTCAGGTCACTACTATTTCTTGCCTGGTTTAGGCTTCAAATTGGTCTTCCTCTCCAGCCACAAGTGATCTGCTGTCTCTTTACATTCTTGCCTACTACCGCACTGGCAAATTCCAGAGCTATGCCAAACTACCTTTAGTTCCCTTGATCTCTCTGTCCTCAGGACCTGTAGGCATGCTGTTCTCTCTGCCTGAAAACCTTTTCATCTCCCTCCTTTCTTCTCCATCTTACAGCCCACTGCATGTCTCCTTTTACTTGCATATGAACTCATCACTAAGTTCTTGCTTCTCCAGGAAGCTGTCCCTCAAACACTATCTCACCCCATGCCTGGGTTTGGTGCTCCTCCTTGGTATTGCCACAGCACCATGAGCCATCCTCAACATAGCCCTTATATCTGCATCTTCTAGTTGTCTGCTCACCATATGATAGATTCACGAGGCAGTGAAGTGTGGGTCTTGCTAATCAGTACATCCCAAGTCCAGTAAGATCTCAATAATTATCCCAGGAATAAATAAATGAATGGGGGAACAGGTGACTGTGTCAAAGTTCAAGAATGTGTTTGTTATAATTATCTTTAGCAACGTTTATTTTTGTGGATCAAAACTCACATGACTCCTAAAGACATTTCTCTTTATATATAAAGATGAGATGAGAGAGATGAGCTCAAAGTGCTGTGTAAATATGGTAATTCTATAACCCAGTTTTCCTAGAATAATTCTTAGTAACACTCCCTTTTATTTTCAAAAGTTT
Source organism: Equus caballus (assembly GCF_041296265.1). Lineage (NCBI taxonomy): Eukaryota > Metazoa > Chordata > Mammalia > Perissodactyla > Equidae > Equus > Equus caballus. Next base: position 20,084,641 of record NC_091692.1, on the reverse strand, counting down.
CCTTATTTTTACAGTGAATTATGTGGTCAACTCTATCTTTAAATACTTTGGGAATAAAGAGGAGAGGAAGAAGAATTACACATACACAAAGAACATTTGGAAGATTTTCTGTATTGCTGAAAATAGAACATGCAAAGAAAGCCGATGACACACCCCAATCCCACTTTGTCAAGGATAACATTTAAATTTGCTCAGAGCTTTGCACAATCATAACTGATGATGAAAGAGAAGGAAGTGATTTTATTAGAGTTTCTTAAGACGTTACTCTCAGTCTTTATCAGTTACTCAAAGATAAACATTTATGAATTCTTTTTATTTGGGGAAGTAAGATTATTTTCAGTTAACAGCTAGAGACTAATGTTTCCCAGAGTTCTTTTCAAAAGCCTAGAAAGTGAATCTTGTTATTTTAGATTGTCTTTTATTTCTCATCCTTTCTTTTGATTGCAGCTGATTGTTAACTTAAAAAATAAATTGATACAACATAATGCCTGTGTAATAACTAAGTGGTTTCTTTGAGAATGTCCCTTTAAAACACAATTCTTAGAACTCCACACTCCTTCCCCAAAACTGTTTGAATTCAGTGAACAGTGGAAATGCAAGATGATTAAGTCAAGAACCAAGACCATTGACTTTTTGGAAACATGAAAAGTTTCATTTCTATAAGGTCTGTTAACCCATTATGTTCATTTCTTATATCTTTAATTGAAATTTAGTCCATTTGAAGAGCTCTTCTATCTTTATAATGTGGCTAAAATGTACTATGAATTAGAAACTTTTATCATAGAGGAAGTTAATTATACTATGAATACCTCAAATTGAGTAAGATTATCCCAAGAGGAATTAAAGATTGTGTTTTATCTTGCTTGAGTGACACGCTAGTCATGAAATTGCCATCCAGATCTTGACATATGAGGCATGAATGCCATTTGGTCACCTCCTCCCTGGACCAACAGTGTGGCCCTCCCATTTCTCTCTCTCTCACTCACTGCCTCTTCTTAACCAACAGTTGAGCCATAGTATAAACAATCTAGTCCTCAAGCCTACTGGCTGCTCTCTCTGCTAGCCTGACTTGTGTTCTCCTATTTTTTTTTTAAGATTTTATTTTTTCCTTTTTCTCTCCAAAGTCCCCCGGTACATAGTTGTATATTCTTCGTTGTGGGTCCTTCTAGTTGTGGCATGTGGGACGCTACCTCAGCGTGGTTTGATGAGCAGTGCCATGTCTGCACCCAGGATTTGAACCAACGAAACACTGGGCTGCCTGCAGCGGAGCGCACGAACCCAACCACTCGGCCACAGGGCCAGCCCCTTGTGTTCTCCTATTGCCCTGCATTTGAAGAGGAATACATGTCACCTCTGATTTTATGCATTGATTTCTCTGAGACCAAACCCACACTTTCCTCTGTGATCTCCATAGTATTAGGCTTCCTTAGCTCCTCTCATTGTTCTGTAGGTAGAACTTGATTCACCCAGTTCTTGAGCAGGTTAGAATCAGGGTCAACAGTATATTAGCAGGCTGTTGTACCCCTGTAAGCCTGGTATCCGTTAAGCCAGAGTGAAGCCGAGTCACCCATGAATTCACAAACTTTGATCATCCCCAAATCTTATTGTATTTGTTCAGACTAGAAGTCTTGCTATGTTTTCTGATGAGCATTCTATTTCCTTGACTGAGATTTGAAGCTGAACGGTACTTGCTGGGCTGAGGCTCTGATACTCTGCTTAGCTCATGCAACCTTCTCCCCAGGGACCCTTAAAATCCTGATCCTTGGTTGGCATCCTGCCCCATGTGACAAGCATCAGTTGACCATGATACACTGCTGAGCAGTGCCACCACTTTGGAACTCCTCTTCCCATGCTTCACTAACAATTGACAATCTTTTTTTTTTTTTTTTTGAGGAAGATTAGCCCTGAGCTAACTACTGCCAATCCTCCTCTTTTTGCTGAGGAAGCCTGGCCCTGAGCTAACATCCGTGCCCATCTTCCTCTACTTTCTATGTAGGACACCTACCACAGCGTGGCGTGCTAAGTGGTGCCATGTCCGCACCCAGGATTCGAACCGGTGAACCCCGGACTGCCGAAGCAGAACGTGCGCACTTAACCTCTGTGCCACTGGGCCAGCCCCTGACAATCTTTTGGGTAAATGTTTGGTTGATCTCAATCAAACTTCGTTTTGTCATGCTCGTGAGACCTCTTCTTGAGGGGTGGTTCTACACCCAGTTCAGTTTTAACAAGATAGACCCTACTTTCTCATCCCCTCTGGCTTGCTGCTGGTGCTCTGCGATGTCCTTCTTCCAAGGCCTCTTAGGGTAGGACTCCAATAAAGTTATACATTAGGTTCAGTTCAATACATACTCATTGATTACTTCCTATGTTTGAGTATATTGAGAGGAAGGAAATGAGGTTGATGAAATGGCAGTCTCAGCCCTCCAAGAATTTGTGGCATGTGTGCAAGACAGACACCTTAAGAGGTAATTTTAATGTATTGCAAATGAAAAAGAGATTTGCCAATCAGCTTGCTAACTGCAGTGTAAGCACTTGAGTAATGCTTATTAAATTGCACTCTGACATGGATAGGCTTTGTTCCCTCTCTAAACATCACTCCCAATTCCCTCTCCACATCATATCCTTTTCCTAATTAGTATTTACTATGTTCTTCTTTAGTTGGCAGAAAACCACCCCTCTGATTTCTATGTTTTTGCAACAATCATATCTGGGTAATGTAAGAATCTTTTTGAGAGAGACAATTTCCTTTTTCTTCCATAAAATCTTGCAATATCTAATTGGTGGAAAATGACCAAATAAGTTACTGTTTAGCAAGGGTTGTTCTGTTGGATGGCATAAGATTTGTGTATTTTTTGATCAGCAGAGAGTTTAAATTAGGTGACATGCACTATTATTAACATTTATCAAGTGCCCACAGAGTGTTAAGAATGCCTCAGAAAAAAATACAAAGGGAGTGTTCTATCCTGTCATATTTACATTGAGATAAAAACTATATGTAACGATTCTCAAATTTTAGACCATAAGCTCTTTCTTCCCTCATTATATTTCGTAGACTGATTTTCTTCATACTCTATAGCCATTCATGATATCAGTCTCTTAGCGTTATAGCTTCCTCAAGGAAGGGTTGTATCTCTAGTGCCAAATATGATCAAGAAATTTTGTATAAATTTATGTTACCCAGAATCAGTATTTTCCTATTTTTCGAAAGTACTTTTATTTTTATTATCTTTTCTCAGCAACATTTCTACATAATTATGTAGCTCTTACTATATGCTGGGCAGTATTCTAAGAGCTCTGAAACTCATTTAATCCTCACAACAAGCCCATGAGGGATGAAATCCCCAATTTATAAGCCAGGAGAGTGAGGCACTGAGGTTGAGTTGTATGGAGAGTGCTGGAGCCAGGCTCCATTTCTAGCTGGTGGAGCTGTGGAGTCCACGTTCTCAACTACAACACCAAACTGCCTCTCCAAAGGTGGCTTTAGACAATTTAATGCTCATTAGCACCTGCAGGAAAGGGTGGTGTAAGAGACACTTATTGCAATGTAATCTTAGTCTACAGCCTCATTTCTGTTTACTCCTCATAACTCCTAATGAAGGGACGAGCTTCTCCTTGATGTTATTTCTGTGTGGCCGTGGCACCATTGACCACAGCTGAATAGACCAGTGTTGAACACATGACTCCACCTGGGCCAATTAAGTTCTCCCTCATTGGACTTTGGAATCAGAACACCATCAGCACTAGAGACTGAAGTTGTGTAGAGTCAAGGCTTGCATAGCCATTTCCTACAAAGCATGGTCATGTGTTTTTGGTATATCAAGTGCACTACTGCAGAGAAAAACAAAGACTTCATGGCCTCAGAGAGATGGAGAGAATGACTCTGCATTTCTGTTTTCCAGTACCCAACTTGAGTTCATTGTAAGATCCACCTGCTCTTCCAGCTGTGGCTCCATTGGATACTACTGCATTGGGATTTCCATTCATTATAACCGAAGTTGTCAAGTTGTGGGCAGCTATAAGTCACACTGGTCATCTTGGTACTTGTTGGCAGAGCCAGATTTTTTGCTGATAAATAATTGAAAGTGAAGTCTATTGGGTATAATTCAAAAGATAGATAACTTTAGGAGGTTTCAAGGAAAGGAGAGAGGGGCTCAGCCAAAGATGATCATGAATAAATTCACATTTCTACCAATTCCTGGCCTTGACTTTGCTTTTGAAACGGCAGTTCTTTAATGTAGAAGGTAACCAAAGTTCAGGATTGGCATAGCCTGCACCTGCTAATAAACCATCTTATTTCTCCTTCTTAGTCTTGCATTTAATCCAGAGACAGATTTATAATCTTCCATGCTAATTCACAGGTGGGAAATTCAAATAACCTAATAATTAGTTGTGGTCATTGCTGAACGATTTCTAACCAGGTTGTTCTGGAGTCTCTATGGAGAAGCAGCTTCCAAACAGACAAATTTCTTACTTTCTTTGAAAATAAAATCAAGATTGAAGAGGTTCCTTAACTGAGGTCCAGATAAGGTCCTCTGATGCTCTGGCTTCATAATTAAAGTTTCAACTCAGGAAAATCTCTTCTTGTAGCATTTATCGTAGCATCAAAGAAACCTTCAAAAGCTAATGCCCATAAGGGTAAAACCATAAGGAAAAAACTGTAGACTTTTTAAAGTAAGCGTTATGTTCTATTGTAGCACCACAGCACTTGGAAAGGGCCTTAGAGACAAACAGGACTCAATGTCTTTATTCTTGGAACTGAGGAAATTGGAAAACCTAGACAGAGAATTTCAATGTTTTTTTAGTATTATTTTTAAAATATTCACTACCCATAAAAAAATCCTAAGACAATGCATTAGATTATCAGAGTCAATATTTTTAGGCCTCTAGAAAACAAGTGAGGTGTCTTTTGTATAGATTTAAGGTCTGTGATAACAGGGACATAAATTTGAAAATGAATATGCATTTGTTTCTTTAAAGTTGAAGTTCCTCATAAAATAAAGTGAAGACAAGTTTTATTTTTCTATGAAAAAGTATAAAAGTCTCAGATATGGGAACCAAAACAAAAGTCAAGCAATGAAAACTATTTTGTAATGTAAGAATATATTTGACATTCTATAGTTTTCCATAATGTCATACATTACTTAGAGGCTATAAGCCTGATTTGCTTTTGTTTTTGTCTCTAGCTAATATCAATCCACATTTTAACAGAATGCTCTCTTTGCAAAATCATCTTGTGGCACTACTTTCAACATCAGCGTCTATCACAAAATACATTTCAACTGTTTTGCAAACAAACTTTCTTCCAATTAATAATTAAACAGAGGAACAGCTTGCAGTATATGCTTGGAACTAACTTTACTATATATAGTTGGAAATGACAAGCACACATGAAGATGTGACTGAAGCCGGGTAACGTTTAAATATTCAGTTTTTCCTCTGTTACCTTGACTCGAGTAAAGTTGGTTCCCAAGGTAAAAACTAAGTGGTCTGCCGGCATATGGTATAACCTCCATTTGAGTGCTAAAAGCTGGATACTGTTTTTGTGAAACAGATGTTGTTGAGTGCAGCAATGCACAACTGACTCTAGCTAACAGCTGGGAATCCTTCGTGACCCATATAGCGAGAAATAAACATGGTCCTATGCTTGGCAAAAGTGTAAGAAAGCAAATTTCCATTTGTTAAGAGCTTATCAAAATGAAGAATAAATGTTTTTAGCCATAAACTGATTTTATTCACCAGAGTAATCTTTCCAGCAGCTTATGTGATGGCCTCATAATATTACAGGCACCCTTTGCCAGATGAAGGCTGCAGTTGCACTGACATATAGTACAGATGGAAAATAAACATCTGCCTCAATCAGGAGAGAAGACCAAGGACAAGGTTGACGAATATTATCTGGCATGACTATCTTTGCAGGGAAGCATATAAATGCTACAGGACCAAAACCACTGGCATCGTCTGGTGTTGTCCTTATGTGGTTACTGACCATGAAGAGAGATGATTAGTATGCACTCTCCAAGGAGGAGTGGTGCAGATGCTCAGGATGATATGATTCCAACTCTCTAGGATCTGCCTCGCTGTAGCCACACCATGCGAGTCACAGAGTGATTCCATTTTTATTTTTTTTTTCATGGTTCGGCTGCATTTATTGTCTGCAAAGTTTCCCTTCTTGTTGTTGAATGCCACAAAAGAGGGGAGGAGGGAAAAAGAAGAGCAGCTAATTTGGAAAAGATAAAAACGTCTTCTTTTATAGTCATAGGAAAATGTCAACAAAGCTGCCCAATCCAAGTTCAAATCAAATGCTTTTCTTCAGATGAGGACTAAACCCCAACGTTTGATTGTATAACACTCTGTTTGGTTACATGGTCCAACTTCACCTTTGGCAAAATCCAAGTGGGATAACATATGTTCTGTGAGAGAGGCACACACACACACGCACACGTGAATACGCACACGTCCTGCAGTCCTAGCACTGAGTTCTTTTGTCCTCATTGCAACCAAATGATTCATGTGGCACAAATAATATGACAGATGTAGCTTTAAAAATTCAGTTTTACTGCGAGTGTCTTTTTGACTGAACCTTCTTTCATTTTCTGGTATCTCTTGTGACCATATGGAGTTTAGATGGCAGTGAATTCCCTTCCACTAACTCAAATCCCTTTCTGCACCTGGGCACAATTTTGGATAAGGAGGTGAAGAAAAAGAAAAAGTGTCAGACTGCATATACAGGATTATATTATGAGAAAAGAGTACTTTTACCTTTTTGTGGAAAGACAATTTCAGTACTATGGTTTTCTTAGAGTTTTATTTTTTAAAGTGACGTGGCAAAGAATTCTACATATGGATTTTTTATTCTTTCTTTCCCTTGAATAATAAAGAAAAAGAGAGTTGCATTGATTCTGATAGTCAAGTGGAAGCAGATGTGATCTTGACTCTTTCAACTTCAGATTCTTGAATGAGTTGAAATCTCAGACTTTATTACTAATAACAGTAAACATTTATTATTTACTATGTAGCAGGTGCTGCATTTTGCTCTTTATAAAGGCTAACACATTTAATCCTCACAAAAATCCTATTAATTAGACACTGTTATTATTATCCCTATTTTATAGAGAAAGAAATTGAGACAGAGAAGTTAAGTAATTTGTCTAAAGTCACACAGCTCATAGTAGTGGAACCAGCATTTGAATTGAAGGATCTGGCTCAAACATCCAAGCTCTTGACCATGATCCTACTAGTGGTCTAATAAGTTAAAGGTCACTGGAGCAAATATCAAGGCGTGATGATTTCATCTATACGAACTCTATTTGGTATTTTAAAAAATGTTTCATTTAATTATTTTTGCTACGTTAGATTTATTTATCCACAAAAGCAATTTATGATCATTACAAAGTCAATACAGAAATTTATATAAAAATAGTAATCGTCTCATCTTCTTTCAACCCTCCAGAAATGATAAATGTTTTCAGGTATGTATTTCATACCTTTTTTCTATGGTAATAATTTCTTTCTCTGTCTCTTTTTTTTTCTCTTCTGTTCTTTCATTTTTAACCCTCAAAGGGAATCATACTGTACATATTTTTCTGCAACTTAAAAACACAATTTTCCATAGTGTGTATATATAGTATATACATAGTGTATATGTGTGTATATATTTGTGTGTGTATGTGTATGTGTATATATATATAGATAGATATATATATATACGATCAATACTGTATATTTATTTAACTATTCACTTAACCATTTAAACTATTAACCATTCCCCTAATGGTTGTCATTTAGTCCTTTGTTTTTTTTTTTAATGCATTTAATTTGGTGATTTTTCCTAATCCAAACAATGATGTAATAAACATTCTTATACTTACATCTCCATGTGTTGCTAGTTAATATCTGTATTAAAGATTCTCCGAAATGGGAATGGTAGTCAAGGTCTGTGTGAATTTTTTTATTAGGTGAATTAAAAAATTTTTTCAAGTGCAAAAAGCTTTTGCCTATAGGTATACCCTTATTTATAATGATTTCCACAGTTTCTTTTTTCAGTCAGCTTTATGAAGTTATAATTTACATGTAGTAAAATTCACTTGTTAAAGCCTACAGTTCTATGAGCTTTGATACATGCATATAGTTGTGCAGTCACCACCACAATCAAGTTACAGAACTGTTCCACCAACCCCAAACTTCCCTCCTGCCCCTCTGAGGTCAACCCTCCTCCTTCCCCCAGACATCTGTTCCTATGGTTTTGCCATTTCCAGAATATCACATAAATGGAGTCAAATGGTACGTAGCTTTTGGATTTAGCATCATACATTTGAAACTCATCCCCTCGTTGCTAGTCTCAGTAGTTTGTTCCTTTCTATTTCTGAGTAATATGCAATTATAGAGCTGTACCACAGTTTATCTATTCACCAGCCCAAGAGCATTTGAGTTGTCCTTAGATTTAGTGTTTATGAATAAAGCTGCTGTATTTGCCCAAAGGTTTTTGCATGAGCGTTGTTTTCATTTCTCTTGGGAAAATATATAGGAATGGAATTTCCTGATCATATGATAAGCGTTTGTTTAACTTTATGAAAAAATGTCAAACTTTCTTCCAAAGTGGCCTTACCATTTTGCATTCCCAACAGCAGCGAGTGAGAGTTCTAGTGCTCTGTGTTCTCATCAGAACTTGATATTGTCAGTTGTTGTTGTTGTTTGTTTTTTAAGTTTTAGTCGTTCTCACAGGTATGTAGTGGAATCTCATTGTGATTTTAATGTGCATTTTCCTAATAACTAATGATGTTAAATATCTTTCATATTTATTTTTACCTGTTGTATCTTTTCATTGGTAATGTATCTGTTCAAATCTTTCATCATTTTTTAAATTGGATTATTTGTTTTCTTATTTTTGGTGTTCAAGCATTTTTTTAAAATATATTCTGGACACCAGTCCTTAATCAGATAATGTGATTCATAAATATATTTTTCTCATCTGTGACGTCCCTTTTCATTCTTTCAAAGAATTGAAGTTGTTAATTTTGATAAAATCGAATTATCAGTTTTTCTTTTTTGGGTTGTGATTTTAGTGATTTATCTAAGAAATATTTCCTAAATCAAAGATTTTTTTCTAAAATGTTTATAAGTTTAGATCTAGTTTAGTTTAGATATAGTTTAAATTAGATCTATATTTGGATCTGTGACTCATTTCGAGTTAATTTTTGTTTATGCTTTTTATATATCTATCAAAATCAGTAGACTGTGACATGGTGAATTACATTGATTGATTTCTGAATGATGAACCAGCCTTGCATTCCTGAGATAAACTCCATTTGATTATGATGTATTATCCTTTCCTTATAGATTCAATAGAACAATATTGTGTTGAGAATTTTTGCATCAGTATTCACAAGGGATATTGGTCTATAGTTCTTTGTTGTTTTTCTCATAATTTCTTTATCTGGATTAGGTTATTAGGGTAATGCTGCCTTCATAAGACAAGCTGGATAATGTTCCTACCTCTTCTATTGTTTGAAAAAGTTTATAGAATATTGACATTATTTCTTCCACAAATGTTTCATAGAATTCATCACTGAAGTTATCTGGGACTGAAGTTTTCTTTGTTGGAAGATAAAGGAGTATTGAGGTTATCTATTTTTTCTTGAATGAACTTTAATAATTGTGTCTTTTAAGAAATTTGTGCATTTCATCTATATTGCTGAACTGATGGGCATAAGATTTTTTGTAATATTTTCTTATTATTCTTATAATGTCCGTAAGGTCTATAGGGATGTCTCTACTTTCATTCCCCACGCTGGTAATTTCTGTTTTCTCTCTTTTTATCTTGGCTGGTTTGGCTATATGTTTATCAATTTTGTTGATCTTTTCAAAGGACCAGTTTTTGGTTACATTATTTTTTTCTATTTATCTTCTAGTATCAGTCTTACTTATTTCTGTTTTTATCTTTATTTTTCCTTTATTCTAATTGTTTTGGGTTAATTTGCCCTTTTCCTGGTTTCTCAAGGTGGAAGCTCAGAAATTGATTTGAAAACTTTCTTGGCAGTCCTTACTCAGCATCTCCATGTGTGTGGAAGTCTGTTGCAGAAAATATGAGAAGATATGGCTAGAAGACATGACCAATTATAGATTTTATAGTAAACACACATATTCAAATTCCAAAGCTTAAATTAAATCACCAAATACTAATTTCTTAATTTTTAATATTAATTTTTAGAGAGTTGGTATATGTTATTGAGCATTTAATATGACTAAGCTAGGTGGTCTACATAGGAGATAGTAACCAGTGTGTATAATTATGTGAAGAAATGGGGCAGAACAAATTCACCACCTTATTACATAATGGTTTTGACTAGGTTACAACTCCACAAAATACTCATTTATACTGAATACTTCCATATTCCACAAAATGTTTGAGGAGGGGGTTAAAACACTAAACTAGTGAGACCAGAGGCCTGGAAATAGACTAGAATAGAACAAAACGGTATTAGTATGTTAAAGGTGGAAGGGACAGTAAAATTATCTAGTTCAACTTGTTTGTTCTATTTACAGGAAAATTGAGGACAAGGAAGGATAACTAACTTGGCCATCATAACCTAGATGACAAGGGCAGAGTTCAGCCCCCTGAAAACCTATTTTGTTACCAAATTCTTGGCCATCCGAAGGCAAGGACCATGTCTCTGTTTCTTCAGATTCCTCATAGTGAAGAACACGATGTGTGTTTTTTTGCAAATAATGAGAAATGTTTAAAGTATAAAAACAAAAAGCATAAGAGAGAGAATTTATTTTGTTTCTTGGAAAAATGGTCTTCCTACTTGTGTTTGTGGTGAATCAGTAAAACAGAACATCTGAGAAAAATTCCCTAGTCCCTCTCACCGTTCTTCCTTAGAGGAAGAAGGACGCTTCCTCTCTTCTCTATTTTTCTCCCATCCGGCTTAGATAGGTTTTCTTCAGTCTGGAGTGGTCTTTCCTGGGCAGAACTGAGTGAAGCCAAGGCCTGTTTTGTTTTAGAGCTGTACTAGTCGGTGGCAATTAAATAGTGAAGCAAAAAGATCCTTACATGTGTAGTACAAACTTTGCACATAGACAAAGTGGAGTAATTACTTCTGAAAATTAGCAGACTCATTGTAGATGCCTCTTAGGCATCTCTTAGAATTCCACAAGTGTTAAATATTTATTATTATTAGTATGTCCCCTAATTTTGAGCCAACAGAAGAATTATTTCCAATTTGTGCTTATCATCGTAATATGTCAGCTGAAAATTATGTATGTTTTTCTTTAATGAGAAAACATTAGTGGTGCTTTAAAAACCAAAAAACAAACTCCTCATAATTTTCTTCTTTTCCTAGGATCTCTATGAGACAACCTACTTGGTAAAAAAACAACAAGCAGGCACACACACACACACACACAATCAGCTTTCATTGCTATAGATCAAAGGCCTAGCTGTGCTCAGGGACTCAGATCTACTAAGCTGTTCTGTCTTTTGCCTTCCTTATCCAAGAATTTTGCTTCATTGACATACTCTCATAATCCTAAGATCCTTAAAAATCTTAAAAACCTTAAATACTTAAAAACTTTAAGAACCTTAAATCCTTAAAAATCTTAAAAAGAGGAAAATGTTTTACCTTTACCTTGATAGTTTGAGTCTCCATCGAGGTATAACATTCGACCACTAAAAGATAAGTCCACGTATCTGAGAGAATAAGCTCTAAGAAATTGTATGCACTTTGGGGAGGGGTAAAACATTCCACTTTTATTGGTCATTAACATGTTTATATGAATAATCAGTTTTCCTTCCTGTGTTATTAATATAGTTTGAGGGTAAGCCTCTTCTAAGCCCACTGGGGCTTCTTTGCTGGGAGGGAATGTGGAAAGATAGGACTCTGATTCAGAGTTATACTCACGAGGGTAGAATCCTGGGGAGCAGGGACCATGTGATGGCACTGGGCATCTCATGGGTGAGAAATGAGAAGTAAGTGTGAGGATCAAGAAGAAGGGCACCGTGACAAATTTTGCTTTAGTCACTATTTTCCGTAAGACTGACCCTGAAGATCTGGGTTGAAGTTTTCTTCAACAAAACATCTGAATTGAAGTTTTCTTGTAATAGGGTGGAGATGTGTCCTGCCGAATATTTAAAAATTTTACTTTCTTTGTGATTATTTTTAGTGACAAAGTTTGCATCTTTTAAAATCAGAATACATTACTTAAATGCCTGGCAATTAATTTAGAGTCCCCAGTCCTGTTGGTGGATGGGGAATGTTATTGAGACCTTTGCAAACAAAAAACAGCACTGTAACTTTTCAAGGGCAGAACAAGAAGATTCAAAAGAGCGTTTGTAATGACGTCCTGTTGAACTGACACGCTGGATTGAATCTGTAAACCACTCTCCCTGACATAGTATTCTCTGTAGCCCTATCGGGCTTCTTTCTTTCACACTAAGCCTCCTTAAAGAGCAGTCTGGACTCATTATTTTACTTCCCACTTTCCAGTGACTTCTGTCATTCATTGGAATATGTTGTATTTTTTTTTTTTTTTTGTCTCCACCTCTCTACTGAAACTGCCCTAGCCAAGGAAGGACCTTCAAACTGCTAAATCCAATGAAGACCAGGACCCCCCTCGCTAGACCTTTCTGGCACATTGACCCTGTTGGCTAGCCAGGTTTTTTGTTTTTTTTTTAAAGATTTTATTTTTTCCCTTTTTCTCCCCAAAGCCCCACGGTACATAGTTGTATATTCTTTGTTGTAGGTCCTTCTAGTTGTGGCATGTGGGATGCTGCCTCAGCGTGGTCTGATGAGCAGTGCCATGTCCGCGCCCAGGATTCGAACCAACAAAACACTGGGCCGCCTGCAGCAGAGCGCGCGAACTTAACCACTCGGCCACGGGGCCAGCCCCTGGCTAGCCAGGTTTTGGTGGACAGGGAGCATTCTCTATAGTCCTGGTTGAGCTTCCATCTTAGGCAGATATTTACCATGGGCAGGTGTACCTGGGTCTCAGGGTGAGGGCCTTCTCAGGATTCCACTCCTTCTCCAGTGAAGATCCTTTAACGATTTTTTCCTCCCTTTCCCCCAGGAGTAGAAGGGTTTTATTTTCTCTTCTCTTTTTCTGGGTTTCATGGGTCTTCACATGTGTCCTCATAATGACATGTGTTCTTCTCTCATTGGCTTAAGGCTTTTTCTTTTTTCTGTAGGGGAGAAGGGATGGAAGGATGAAGGCAGCTCTGAGCCTTTTCTACAGCACCTTCTGTTCCCCTCCTCTAACCTCCACACAAAAGGATTTCTCTGGCTTCTTTCTCTGTTCCCAATCTTTCAAGTACCTGGTGAGGTCCGTGAAGAACCTGCCAGTGAGTTTGTCTTTTCCCTGTGTCTGTGGTTCCCATGGATTCCATACCTTCATGCTCTCTCACACTCAACGTTTAGGGATTTGTTAAAAATTTTACTTAAGTTCTTTCTAGCTTCTAGGTCACCAGTGTTTCTTCTAGGTAAGCAGATCTTTCATCCCATATATTTTTGGAGGCATATTTTTCCTTAGACTTCAGACTAGTTCATTATCCTGTGATCTCAGCCCTCTGAAATGTTCAAAGAAAAAAATATATTTTTTAGATTATTGGCCTTTTTCTTGTTATAAAGACTTGAATAACATTCTTTCAGCTTTCTACTTCTAAAGTGGAAGCCAGAAGTCTTGCCTTCATTTTTGAAAGACATTTTTGATACATATAGAGTTCTAGGTTGACAGGTTTTTGGTCCTTCATACTTTAAAGAGGTTGATCCATTGTCTTCAGGACTGCATGGTTTCTGATGTGAATTCTGCTGTCATTATTTTGTCCCTTTGTAAATAATGTGTCTTTTTTTCTCTGGGGGTTTTTAAGATTTTCTCTTTATCACTGATCCTCTGCAATTTGATTATGATATATTTTAGTGTCGTTTTCTTCATCTTTATTTTCCTTGGACTTGCTTGAGTTTCTTGGATCTGTGAGTTTATAATTTTCATTAAATTTTGAAAATTGTCTTCCGTCATTTCTTTGGTTTTTTTCTGTCTCCTCTTCTCTTCTCATTTTTGGATTCAAATTGCATGTGTATTAACCACCTGGCATTTTTCACAGGTCTCTGATCAATTTTTGTTGTTGATTTTTTTCAGTCATATTTTTCTGAGTCTCATTTTGTGTGGTGTCCATTGCTGTGTCTTCTAATTCACTAATCATTTCTTCTGCAGTGTCCAGTCTGCTCTTAATCTGAATCCGTGAATTTTTAATTTCATATTATTTTATTTTTCACTCTAGAAGTCTGTTTTATATATTCCATTACTCTTCTTATCATATTCATGATTTCCTGTTTTTTTTAAATATGTGGCTTATATCTGAGATACTGGATTTAACACTGTCTGAGAGTGTTAAATAGTATCTGATAATTCTCCCAAGCTGCCATTTCTGCGTCTGTTTATAGTGATTGATTTATCTCCTGGTCTTGAGTTCTCTTTTCCTGCTTCTTGGAATGAATAGGCCTTCTTTTATTAGATAACAGGCATTGTGAATTTTATAATTTACATTTCTTAAAATATTGTTGAGTTTTGTTCTGGAACACAATTAAGTTACTTGGAATCAGTTGGTTTCTTTCACGGTTTGTTTCTAAGCTTTTATGTGGCATATTCAGAGCCCTGCTATAAGGCAATATCCTTCTAAACACTACTTGATTCTTCTTATATTTGAAGGTCTTTCCACTCTGGCTGTTCAGAACACAGATTCTTTCCAAATCCATGTTAACTCCAGATATTGTAGCACTTATTCTCTTTCTTCTTTATACTTCTTTCCCCAACCTCTGGTACTTTCCTCCCATGTATGTGCAGATCAGTCCTTGGTCAAACACTCAAGAAAAACTCTCTACAGATAGATCTCTTGGTGCTATCTCAGTGCACTTCCTTTCTCTGAGGTTCCCCCTCCTAACAAATTCTGTCCATCTTGGCCATCCTAAAATTATAACCCTGTCTCCTCTACTCAGCCAGACCTTGGGGCTTTGATTGGGTTTCCCTTAGCACTGAGCCCTGGAAGGTTTCTGTGGGCAGTCAGCTGGGACAACTGTAGGTCTTACCTCATTTGTTTTCTGAGGGATCACTGTTTTGAGCTGTCTGTTATCGATTGTCTGAAAATTGTTGTTTCATTTATTTTGTCTGCTTGTGTAGTTGTTTAAGGTATGAGGACAAATCCAGTCCCTGTTAGTACATCATGACCAGAAGTGAAAGTCTCCCAGAGACTGTTCCATGTTATACTGCAATTCAGAACCTTGGTTTAATCCAAACATCTGCCTTCTCTACTTCTATTTCTGAGATGCTGGGGTGATGCTGGGGGAAATCACATAAATGTGAGCAATGGCGACATTATATTTTTATGGTTCTCAATTTCAGCTGCCTTCTCAGCACCATTTCCCATTACAGCTATTTCAAATGCTTCCCAACCTCTTCAAGTCCCCAATTCCAACATCTATAATCTTTCTTTAAGCAAATTAACCTCTTTTATATGTTACAGAGGAGATTAAGTGTATCTTAATGGAAATTCCTCAAATCTCCCATCAATATACCTAAAAACACATCTATTTCTACTTCTATTTTTCTCTTCCAATCTTTTAGGGAGATGTGTTCTTGGCCTGTTCAAATCAAGTCTTTCCTCTGTACTCATTTCATATTTCCTTTACTCTTTTCTGTGACTTTGATCAAAGATTACTTCTTTTCTATGTTGCATTTTTCGTTTATTATATTTTGCTTCTTATTGTACCTTTATTATTTTGTTTTAGAACATGATTATTGCAAAAGATTAAAACTCTATAGAAGAGTAAAAGCCAATCCCCACAAATATAAAAAATTAATAATTTATTTTAAAAATCAGCTATTGACATTGTTTTCTATTTCTGTGTGTGGTCTCTTGAAGAACATCCGCCATTACCTGGTGAACGTGGCTGATAGAGACCACAGTGCAGGCAACTATTGTACTTTGAATAACACTCCGGTTCCTCAGTGCAGACCTCAGCCACGTGTTCTTTACTCAGAATCTTTCAATGACCCTCTCTTTTGCAGACCAAAAGCCAAAATTCTAAACATGACCTAGGAGAACTTACACAGACTGGCCCGTCCTATCTCTCATCTCCATCCCTTCTACCCCATTTCATCCTCGCCTCACTGGCCTCTTTATATCCCTTGTATAAGAAACACATTGTGGGTATTTGGCTCTGCTGTTCTCTCAGTCTGGAATCTTCTTTCTCAAATATCCATGTGGCTTGTTTCCTCATTTGTTTCAGGTGCCTCCTCAGAATTCATCTTACCAGGCTTTCAGTGACTACTTTCCATAAAAGAGCAATGTTCCTATCCTGCCTCTGCACTCCTGGCAGTATTTCACTTTGTAGCTTTTCAAATTACCAATATAGTAATATGGTTATCTGTTTATCAAGTGTCTCTCTCCACTAGACTGCAAACTTCATAAAGGCAAGGATGTTTGTATTTTTGGTTCACT
Source organism: Equus caballus (assembly GCF_041296265.1). NCBI lineage: Eukaryota > Metazoa > Chordata > Mammalia > Perissodactyla > Equidae > Equus > Equus caballus. The sequence continues at coordinate 20,068,155 of NC_091692.1, read as the reverse complement.
CTTGTATTAAAGGCACCTTGAACGGTAACTGCCATGGAGGAAACACTCAAAAAAGGCTTGGTGAATAAATGCTTTATATCCCTCTTCCATCTACATTCCATGGTTTTTGGAGCACAAACACTTGTGTGGTGAGGTCTCAAGTTGTTTCCATGGTCAGCTAAAAGCTCTGCTGGAACAATCCTCTTCCACAAATCCTGGGATTCTTGTTTCAGCCCTGCTTGTGAGCCTATATTCTCTATTTCCTTGAGACAATTTTACTTCAGGAGGTTTCCCTTACATGGGACTTAGTGAGGCAACTCTGATCCATTTCATTAGGTCTAGGTAACTTCAGATTTCAGGGAACAGATCTGAATCTTGTCAAACTGATGACCTAAAATATAACCATCTTTGTCTACCAGGAAAAACTAACCTTAATTGAAGTACAAAAAGGTCCATATTTGCCTAAGAGCCACTTAACCCTTCAAATAAAAGTATATTCCTTTAATTAAAAGAAAACCTATTATCTGCTACACATATACATATGTAATTTTTTAATTTATATAAGTGGGATTATAATTTATTTACTATTCTTCACTCAACCTGCTTTCCTTACTTAATCTATTATTATCATTTTCTCATGTCAGTACATAAATAGTTGATTTATTCTCTTTAATTTTTTCAAATCTGTCATTTTATTTTTAAACTCTCCCATTGATTTCAACTTATGACTCTTTTAACATCACTGTACATCCTTGTACATACACCTTTAAATTGTTATTTTCTGAAGAAATTATTATAAGTGGAATCTCTTGACCCAAATGTGTGAACATTTAAAATTTAGTTTTATTGCCAAATTATCTTCAGAAAACTGTGCCATTTTATACTCACACCAATAATGGAAATTACTTCATAGTTTCCCATATTCTCATCATCACTGAGCATCATTGTTTTTCAGTCTTTTTAGATCTAATGGGGAAGATAAGGTGTCTCATTGTTTTTATTTTGTACATCTTTGATTAGTACTAAGATTGAACGTGTTTCTTCTTTATATTATCTATTTATATTTTTTCTTCTAGGAATTTCATCTTCAGGATTCTTTCTCATTTTTCTGATAAGATGATTCACTTTTTAGTACATGATTACATTTTGTAGTATTTCATGTACACAGAATCAAGCCTGTTATTCAAATCACCTGTATGTTTATCTATGTGTTGATTTTTTGACCTACGAAATTCTAGAAGAGTTTTTAAAACTGTTCTACTACCACCATGACTTTGTTTAATTCTCCTTATATTTTTAACACCTTTTGCTTTATGTATTAAAATGCAATGTTTTTGCATATGCAAAAGTTAATGACTTTTGTATGCTTTTGATGGATCTTAATTCCTTGGCTGAGTAGTTTCTACGTAGTTGTTAAATATTTTTGTTCCAAAATGTGATATATCTTGCAGTTTGTCTTCAGAAGTTAGGGTTTTGTTAAAGTTTTAGCTCTTTATTTTTGCTTTTTTTCATTAATTTCCTTTGTTATTATGGAGGGAAGTTCTGTAAAGTATGTTTTCTTCTGTCTTGGATTTCTCTGTTTTCTGTTTTCAACCTCTCATTGTTAACTAGTTCTATCTAATAATCCTGCTAAAGTTAATTTTAATTAAATAACAGTAGCAAACAAATGCAAGCAAACGAACAAATAACTCCTCTCCCCAATTCCTTGCTTATCTTAAACACTCTTCTATCCCCCAATTTATACTTTTTTCTGTCTTTTAATACTTAGGTTACACATAAGATTGTCTTTAAATCCACTGGTTCCTCATGTTCACCTTTTTTCTATACTTCTCTCTAAAATCTAGGCTCCTTCCTCACCTAACTATGGAATTCTGCTCAGGCAAAATCACCAATTGTACCTAAATTTCCACATTCAATCCATTTTTGTCAAGTTTCATATTATTTGATCTCTTCTGCATTTAAAACCTTTTAACTCTCTTGTGGAAATACTTTTATCCTTTGACTTTTACAACATATTTACTTCTTGGACTCCTTTGCCATTTTTTTTAATAAAGATTTTTATTTTTTTCCTTTTTCTCCCCAAAGCCCCCCAGTACATAGTTGTACATTCTTCGCTGTGGGTCCTTCCAGTTGTGGCATGTGGGACACTGCCTCAGTGTGGCTTGATGAGCAGTGCCATGTCCACGCCCAGGATTCGAACCAACGAAACACTGGGCTGCCTGCAGCGGAGCTCGTGAACTTAACCACTCAGCCACGGGACCAACCCCCTCCTTTGCCATTTTTGTTTCCTCTGTATGCCCTTTGCACACACGAGTTTATCTGCATTTATAGACTCAGCATCTACCCATGTGTGGATCATCCTGCAATTTGTATCTCTAATGTAAATTTATCTCCTGAACTCCAGATATGTTGTATGCTGGATAATCTATGTGGATGTACCAAAAGAGTCTAAGAGAAAACACGTAAAACTGAACTCATCGTCTTCCCTCAACTATATTTGATTCCGATTTCTAAATAGAATGTGAAAGCCTTTGTTATAGCTACTGGATTCTAGATTGGTTTCCTTCTACTAGATCAATGATATTCAAATAAGAGGCTGGAGGATATGAGGGTCCATAGTCTGTCAGACTCTTAAGAAGGTCATACCTCTAGGTTAGAATTCATTTCTGGAATATCTCATCCGTATGATGAATGTTGAAACAGGAAAAAATGTGTAGAACTAATGTCTTGGATAGTAAATCCTTGAAGGCAGAGACTGGTGCCATTCCCTTTTGAAACTAGCATAGTACTTGGAGCACATTAAGAAGCCAATATGTGATGATTAAATTAATTGAACTGAGTCTTTGTCGAGCCTTACTTATAGCTTGAGACTTGCTTGAATGGTAGAAGGAAGAGACCAACATTTGCCACGGATAATTCTAACTGTAAACCACAGGAAACTAAAAGTTTTCTATAAAATTGAATTTTTTTATGCTGAATTGGGTAACTGTAAGACAAAAATGTTGAAGTCTAAAAAAAGTCAAAATTTCCCTTAATTTATATAATTTTACTTTGTCAAAAAATCAAATTTATTGGCACATTTAACTTGTAGATATGTTAACTTTATTATTTGGCATGCAAAAATATGTCATCTTTTTGACCCTAGTGTTTCTGCTTCCTCTTTAAACACTGTTGATTCTCTTATTGAATGCCCTAAAAGGTTCTGCCAGTTTTAAACCCAGGAGGCTGGTACCCCATCTGTTTAACTGGAAACCATCTAATCCAAACAGACACTTCTCTTCTTAGGAGGTATTTCCAATGCTCTGTGAAACCAAAACTTTCCATTCTGTGATGCATATATATCTCTCGATCTGACAATGTGTTGAATACATTGAGGTAAATGCCCAGATGTCCTTGCCACCATGGAGTTTGGCTACATTCTGGCCAAGCCCCAACAATAGAATTCTAGAAATGAGCAAGTTACCCACAAACAAAGAAACTATCTGGGAATCTAATTTGGTGCAAATCCATATCACTCACATCTTTCTGTGAAGCTAAAGGGAATCTTATGGGTTTAGATCAGATACAACCCAGCCCATTATATGAGAATAACCCAGACTGGTCCCAGAGCCCTAGGCTCTGAAATGTGGTATTAATAATCAAGAATGAACCTGCAGAGTGGTATAGAAACTGGATTGACTTTTCAGAATTGCAGTTACATTGGGTATTCTCCTTGCAATGTGAAACTTGCTAGGCAACTTCTATTTTAAGATTAAGGGTACTTAGTTATCCGCTAATATTTACACAGACTGTCAAAAATTATCTGCTTTTCATAGATTATGATTATTGCATTTAATACCTCTATTTTTTTCTTCTAATGGATTACCTCTGGTGTCTGACATTGCTTTGTTATTGTTAGAATGAATATTATGTGCCAAGATATACTATGGCTGAATGCTACTTGTTGGTTCCCTTGAAAGTCTGCTACTGCTTAATTTGGCTTCTTGATTTGTGGTTTGTTACTGGAGAAGAAGACGGTATTTGGTCATTACTAATTTCACAGAAATACGACTTTTTATTGTTGTTGAAGCGAACTTGCTTTCTGTCCATTTTTATTGCTTCCTAGCATGACATTAATCTTCCCCTTCACCAGAGAATCATTGGTTTACATAAATGGAAAGAGAGAGTCCCAAACTAATTTCCAAATCCTTTCCTCCCTTATTTTTCTTAATACGTTTGATATCCTTTCTATTCTTCTACAGTCCACATTTTATGCAATTTTACCATCTTTGATCTATTAATACTCGTTTCAGCCAATACTTCATTTAATGTTTTTCCTAAATGTTGTCACCTTAAAAATTATATTTCAAATACCTTGATTTTCATGTTTCTTCTCCTGGTCTCTTTTTTCCGTGACAAATTTCTTGTCTTTCTATGGTCTTCAGTTTTTTGACCATTGACTGGTACACATTAGATTCCCTGGAGGCTAAGTAGGTAAATTTTTATTTCTAAAAGCACTTGTTTTAGTAGGTGAGATCTATGACTTTCTAGCTCTTACTGCTTTTTTTCCCCCTTTGATTCAAGTGTGACCTTAATATCCCATTAGTTTAGGTAACTTTCCTTACCATCTGGAATTCCCAAACTTGTGGAAGAGATCAGGAGGATGTGAGAATACCAAGGTGAAGAGCACTACCACATTCACCAAGATATAAGCACTTGAGTATTTCTGAATAGAAGTGTAATAGGTGGAGTGAAATAGAGCAATTTATCTAGACTTGCCTCCTCCGCCCACCACTGTACTGCTAGAAGTTTGATATCCTATCATATAGGCTCTCTAACATTTGAGTGTGTCCACAATGGATTATGCCTAAAAATCCAAGCTGCACTTGTTTTTGTTTTGTCCAACTCTCATGGCACCATCAATTTTTAAAATACAGCTGTCCCTGAGTTGTGATGGTTCGATTTACAATTTTTTGATTTTATGACTCTGTGAAAGCAATATGCATTCTGTAGAAATCATACTTCGAATTTTGAATTTTGATCTTTTCTTGGGCTAGCGATATATGGAATAATGCTCTCATGATGTTGTCAGCGGCAGTGAGCCACAGCTCCCTGTCAGCCATGCAATCATGAGGGTAAACAACCTGTTCTTAGAACCATTCTATACCCATGCAACCATTCTGTTTTATACTTTCAGTGCAGTATTCAATAAATTACATTAGATATTCAACACTTTATCATAAAATAGTCTTTGTGTGAGGTGATTTTGCCCAACTGTAGGCTAATGTATGTGTTCTAAGCACATTTAAGCTAGGCTAGGCTAAGCTATGATGTTCTGTAGGTTAGGTGTATAAAATGCATTTCCGGCTTAATGATATTTTCAACTTACAATGGGTTTATTTGATCATAACCCCATTCTAAGTTGAGGAAGATCTATATAGTTCATAACCAGCTCTGGTAGCTTTTATCAGTGATGAAATCCAATTTTATTAGGCAGCAAGTAATCTGCATAATAAGGGAACTCAGAAGAATTAAGCACAAGCATTAGGATACTCATAGTCTATCTCTCTCTAGCACACATGTACACATACTCCCAAAAATATCAAGGCATCTCCAAATATCTGACTTATTCATTCACCTTTTTCAACAACCTTTTTCACCTTTATTTGCCCAGCACTTTTTATGCATTAGGCACAAAATGATAAATATAACCAAGGGTTGAGGCATTGTCTATGTGTCTGTATCCAATTTTTTTAAACTTTACAAAATATTCACCAGCATGATTTGTAATATTTTATCTTATCCATTCTTATGTAAACATAAAGTAAAATGAACAGCATGGAAATAGGGATCTTGTCTGGAAAGCAAACCCAAATTTTTTTGTCTAATAAAACTACTAAAATTTAATTGAGTATTAAAAATGGGTAAAAGAATCTAGCATTGTTCTTGGAGCAGAGAAAGCAGTCAATAGATAACTATTTTTTCTATTATATTATTGTGTTTAATGTAAAACCTAAACTTTTTAAATCAAAAAAGTTTAAAAACTATATTTTGTTATTCATTAATTGAAGGATGAATCTTCTCTTTTTGCTAGATATTTAAAAATACTAATTATAGGAAAAGGAATTAAGACTTACTGCATTTAATGCCTACTTATTCTACTAAAATAGTCTTATGTGGGTGTACAAGTTTTGTAGTTTTGGAACTGCATAGCATAGTTTGAAGCAGCTGACATCTTGAATAACTGTATTTCAGAGGTTTGGATAAGATTGTTACTTACAAGAAAAGATGCAGAGATGAATATTCTAGTTTTGTGAACCTCTAAACCTCATATCTTTCTTAAATTATCCTTTCTGGATTTAAAATATTTTCATCTTATAAGAAAATGGACTTAAATGACCACTCCAATCTTCTGAATCCTTTTATATGCTTTCCTAGAACCCAGCATGGTTTTCGAGGCACTTATCACATTTTTAAAATTATCTACTGGTGTAATTATTAGATTAATTTCTGATTTCCCCACCAGACTACAAACTCAGGGCATGAACCAAATCTGTCTTTTAATCACTGCTGATCTGCAAGTCTAGCACAGTGCATGACATCTAGTAGGTTTTACATCAACTCTTATTGAATGACCAAAGTCTATAGGTCTTATTTCTTATATCATGCTTTAAATATTGATGGCTAATTCTAAAAACTAAGGATTTCTTTAGATGCCTCTTGGTTGCTGGAGGAATTACTGGTCAAGTTAAGATTTTCTTGTACCAACTTCCGTCACTTCAATCATTAATCATTTAATCATTCATTCCACAACTATTTTTTGAGTGCTGGTTATGTGCCAGCCACTGTTTAAGGAGCTGAGGATGGTCAGTGAATGAAAGTCAGGTGCCTGACTTTGAGGAACGTACATGCTAAGGACCCAAAGTTTTTGTGGGTCAAAGCCTTTAAACACCAAGATGTAGCCAGACTTTATTATAAAGTTTAAGTATCTTTTAGCTACCTTAGTTGTAATAAGGCTTTTTGCCCAGAATAAGTATTTACATCTTCTTAACCATTCACACCCAACACCACCTCCTGCTTCTGAAGCCGCTCCCCAGCCTCACCCCGCGCCGCTTTACACCGGGCCTGAGGAAGAAGCGCCCACCCTTTATGTCCCCCTCAGGACTTGTGGTTTGGAAAACAACCCTACAGTATCAGAATTTTTCTGCAGACTTGTTCAGTGCTCTTTCCAACTTGGTTTCTGTTTGTTTTACTCTGTGGTACCTTCGCTCTGTACCTCAGGCTACTGGCAGGAATAAGCATCACTTAAAAAGTAATTTAGGAAATAAGTGTACTCCCCCTAGGGTGCAAATAAAAGGAAAAGTTGTGGTAAATAGCTAATGTAAGCAAAAGGTGCCTTGGGGGAACCCTAAGAGTCACTTCTTTCAAACCAGCAATAACTTCTGGTGCTATTGGTCCTGAGGCAGCAGCCGTCAACATTGTTTAAAAAAGCTCCCTTATGGTGTTCTCATTAATTAACTGCACTGTTTGTTGATTCTAGATTGATTCAGTTTGTTCTCTGGAGAGTGTTTTTAGAAACTCAGTAATGCCTTGATGCGGAATTTCATCTTCAGGCCCTAAATTCCCAGGATGGTGGTTTACTGGGACATATAGAAGATGAAGTGAAAAAGAGATTTTGTTAGATAAAAATGATAATCAAAATATTTTAAATTCAGATGTAATTTTTGAAGATTTTCCCCACAGAGCAAAAAAATTACCTGAAGCAAAGTTTGACTGACAAGCGGTTTTAACAAACACAACAAGACAAATGGCATGCAAAACAGATAGGGAAGTATTTGTTGCTAATTACTTGAGAAAGCATTTTAATTAAGTTGTTTGCCAATTAATGCCTCATTTTTAACATTCCATAAATATTTAAACATGTTTCATAAACTTTCTTCTTATGGGCACATTTTTAAATGTTATTGTGGAGTTTCTTTGGGAATCTCATAAGAAAAAAACTGTACAATTTAGAAGATTCTACTTGCCATTTTCATAAGTAAATAAGTAAATTGTTGTCTTTTTTATGTTGGTAGCTATTATACTTTAAAATGCTCTCTCTGCATAAACTTTTCTTCCACATTCTGCCATGAAGACTGAAAAAACATAGGCTACATAATATTTTGATCTGCCATAAAAATTGAAAATAACAGAGCATAGAGGATAGTATGTTTAATTTTAATCTTTTAGTCAAATGCAAAAAAGTGGTTTTGGATCATTTAAGGAAATTCAACGAATAGCAATTGTTAATGTTTCCATGATCTTCAATCGAAAACCTCCAAAATGCTACCTAACCAACTAAAATAAAATGAAAGACGATACACACAAGCGAAACAGAATGGGTTTGCTATTATCAAGTCGAGGCTTAATGTGTGACATAAGCTATCATGAATTTACCCAAAAATTTCTCAAGCGTTTGGCTTCCCTCTGTTCCTGTTTACTCTTTCATTGAAACAGTCATGGTTCTGCTTGTGGCCTACTTTAAGTGGTTTTCGTGAAGCTGAGGGATGAGAATGTTAGGATAAGAATTCAGCCAGAGGACTAAGGACACTCACTCTTTCATGGGCACATGCCATTTTCTTATCTAACTGAAACATTGGTGTTAGTGTCCTTGGACTCAATTTCAACGTTGCGGAAAGGTTTCCTTACACCTCCAACAAGAAATGCTCCAGACACCAGCTGGGTGTCCTACAATTTGACTCAATTCTGACACCATCTACCAAGAGAGAGCATCAGATTCCACAGGTTAAGGATTCAGTCCTACAAGACTACCCTTCCCTTCCAACTTCAGATGCCAGTCGCAAGCCCATGTTGTTACCTGTACTTCTGGCCAACTGGCTATAAATCAGAGATTCCCATGACCTCCTTCTTGGGTTTGATTAATTTGCTAGAGCGGCTCACAGAATTCAAAGAAACATTTTACTTACTAGATTACCCATTTGTCATAAAACAATATAGCTCAAGAACAGCCAGATGGAAGAGATGCATAGGGAGAGGTTTGGGGAAAGCTTCCATGCTCTCTTAAGGTGAGCCACTCTCCCTGAGATCTCTACATGTTCATCAACCCAGAGATCTCAAATCCTGTCCTCTTGGGGTTGTTTTGGTAAGGATGATTTGCCCTGAGCTAACATCTGTTCCCAATCTTCCCCTTTTTGCTTGAGGAAGATTGTCCCTGAGTTAACATCTGTGTCAGTCTTCCTCTATTTTGTGTGTGGGTTGTTTTCACAGCATGGTCACTGACGAGTGGTCTAAGTCCACATCTAGGAACCGAACCTGGGCCGCCAAAGTGGAGCTGCCAAACTTAAACACCACACCACTTGGTCGGCCCCTCCTCTTGGGTTTTTATGGAGGCTTCATTAGATAGTCACGATTGATTAAATCATAGGCCATTGGAGATGGATTCAACCTCCAGGCCCTCTCCCCTCCCTGGAGGTAGAGGGGTGAGACTGAAATTTCCAACTCTTTAATCACGTGGTTGGTTCTCCTAGCAACCAGCCCCCACCCTTAGGTGGGGTCTAAAATTCACCTGGTTAATGTAACAAGAGACACATTTGTCACTGTCAGCACTTAGGAAATTCCAGGGGTTTGGGGAACCTTGAGTCAGGAACTGTGGACAAAGACCAAATAGATATGAGAAATACATTTTGGTCATCTGAATGACCAAACATGTATTTGCTATAAATCACGATATCACAATTGGCCATGTAGTAAATCCAAAGGTAAGTTCTGACCTACCTGGAATGGAAGCCATTAGCACATTTGCTAACAGGCCTTCTGTATAATGTGTTAGTCAGAAGCAAAGGAAAAATCCCACTACATTGGCACTTTTTATTCAATGGAAATCAGAGGTGAAGGAAGGGAGCTTCCAGGGGGTTTTCCTAATCTTGAAGCATTTGACCCTTCAGGGGCAATGGGAATAAGCAGAGCTGGTTAAGGTAGGTGAGCGAGAGGAGTTATAGAGCACCCACTGGGAAATCTGCATTTCTGTGAGCACTCAGGAACAGTAGCATAGCACCACGGGGCCAATGACAAGGGTGTACAGCCCCTCTCTATGCCATCAATAGATCCCTGTTTCAGCGTGAGGAAGTCAAATTATACCCGTCCCAGATGGGAGAGTTGAACAGTAATAACAAAAGCACCATGGTACTATAGAAACTTAACTATGAAAATTACAGTTCAACTTGGTTCAATTACTTCTGTGATCATGTAAGTCTTTTTTGTTGCTATCTAGATGAAAACTAAAAGTAAAGATCTCCCAGAGAACGTGATCACTTGCAGGTGAAGATTATCACTTGCTACTACTTGTACTTGGGGAGGAAATCATATAATAGGAATGTAGGGTGCAAGAGTTTTGGGACTGCCTTACTATTGCCATGGCCCTCCCAGAATTTCTGTTTGCTTTGTTGGTGGTGATGGAAGTAGGTCCTTGGGGTTGTGTGGACATTAACACTCTGTACTCAGTTTAAATAAGGTAAATGGCATTGTCTCCTTCTACTTTCAGTTTGCTAAATAAATATTTCTATCATCTTGGACTTGTGGTTTAATTAGAGTTTAATTAGAAATCAAATTTCAAATGGTCTTGAAACTATGAAGAGAAAAAACAAGAAAGAAGGCAAAAGGGGAGCCAGCCCAGTGGCATGGTGGTTAAGTTCATGTGCTCCACTTTGGCCTCCTCGGGTTTGCTGTTTTGGATCCTGGGCACGGACCTACACACTGCTCATCAAGCCATGCTGTGGCGGTGTCCCACATACAGAGTGGAGGAAGATTGGCATAGATGTTAGCTCAGGGCCGGTCTTCCTCACCAAAAACAAAAACAGAAGAAGAAGGAAGAAGGAAAGGCTCACATGAGGGGCCTTTCACATCTGAATGGTGAACGGGGGAAAATGCCAAAATTATATGGGTCACACTGCTACTTCCAGCTATGAGGGAGTAACTGGTACTGGACTTGTCTTCCTGCTGTACCTAACTAAAAGCTGGACAAAGATATATGGAGCTGTTTTCAGACATTACACAACAGCAGTGCAAGACTGCAATTCCTGAGAATGGCTGGCTTGGCTCTCTGCCTAGAGGCACTTTCCTGATCAGTGTGCAGGCAGAGATCCCACAATGAACTGGCTGAGTCAGGGCAACAGAGGCTGGAATCAGGCAAGGCTCAGGCAGCTGGTATCTTTGGAATAGATGATCAGAGGAGACAGGGTGGGGGGCCACAGAGAAGGAGCTCCAGAGATTTGTAGGAACCTGGATTTGGCTGTTGAACACTAACCTGGGCACACACAGGGTGAACCTCTGTGGGATCGGACAAATGATGACAAGAGCTGTAAAGGGAACAATTTCCAGATGTTCCTCTGGGCTAGAGAGCTGGAGCACAGAACAGCCTGGACGGAGCGTCAGGCCTTGCGAAGAAACACTGAGGTGCAGAATAAGCTAAAACTCAGGAAAGCAGTGGGTTTTTAAAATAACCGTGAACAATGACATAGTTTCATCTTCCTTTGTGACCAATTAATAGAATCTGAACGTTTTGAAATTTCCTTTATGATATTTTTCCTCTTAACTCTGAATTATTTTGACTTGCTTTAGTTTCCAAATATATGGATTTGAGGGAATATATTTTCATTATTGATTTTTAGTTTTTTAGAATTTTGTGACATCGTTTTGGGGCCTAAAACAGGGTCAATTTTTGTGATTATTCCAACTCTGCTTGAAAAAAAAGTGTTATCTTTATTTGGGGAATGCAGCAGTGTCTTTAGAATAATTCATTGGATTAAATTTGTTAATTCGGCTGTTCAAATCTACACCCTTACTGATTTCGCTCTGGATATACATTAACATTTACCACTATGATTGTAGATTTACTGATTTCTCCTTATTTTGACCATTTTTGCTTTGTATAGGAGGCAAGGTTGCAATGAATGCAGGTTATGATTGTTATTTTCTTGGTGAAATATTTCTTTTATCATAGCACGTTAAATTCTTAGTTCTGATATTATCAACCAATCAGTTTCCTTTTGTTCAGTATTTGCCTGATATATCTTATTATATCCCTTTTCTTTCAAATATTCCACATACTTACTTATGTTTTATGCATACTGTAAAAATTTACAGGGGCCTTTGGTTTCTTTCTTATATTCCTATCCGAGGCTGTCCTTTTAAGTATTTACTTGTATCTTTTTTTTTTAAGTTTTCTGTTAACCATGGTTTTTCTCTGCTTCCTTTTTTCCTGCCTTTTAGTCGACTTTTGGAATTTTCTGTATTCTATTTACTTTCCTCTACTAGAAAGCTTCCTCCTCTTTGGAAGTTACTCATTAATCTTTCATTCTCTCAGTAGTTGCCTTTAAATTTTAATATGCATACCAAGGACAGTCTAAAGTTGATCAATATTTCTATTCTCCTTTTAAATAATTATCTCACACTCACCTTCTGATATTCTTTCAGAGTAGTTTTGGTCTACTTTACTTTTAACACATCTACACCCTACCCCCCAAATTATCCAGCTCCCTCATTATTCCCCAAGTTTAGAGTGGCATTTCCTGTCCTTGATTTGCTGACGAGAGGGTTTTGTGGTTCCTGACTATGCAGGAAGCTCAGCTCCTTGTCACTGACTCACACAGGCTTATGACTGCCTCTCCCGTGGGTATTAGAACTGCAGCTCCCAACCGTGAGGACAAGATCCATTTTATTTAACAGTTTATTTGTTAAGTAAAGTGGAACTCCAAGTAAGAATATAGATTGTAATTGGTTGATATTCTCTTAAGTATCTTTTAATTTATTACTGTTGTTCAGTCCCACCCCCGCCCCATTCTTGCAGTTCATTTATCAAAGAAACCAGGTAGTTTTCCTGTAGTTTCTCATAGTCAAGTTTCCTCATGGCATCCCTGTCCTGTTTATCATGTTCCTGGGTGGCTAATTTTCCTGTAAACTGGCAGTTAAATCTTGGGATTAATCACATTCTGTGAGGACCTGATGCCCAGAGAGTCATTCAGTATGAGTTCCTGTCGCTTGACTTAGAATTTCTCATGCATTTCTGCCACTGTGGCGTGTCCTTTCTCTCTTGCTTCTTCTTCTTTTTAAAAAAATTGTACCTTTATTTTGGAATAGCTAAAGATTCACAAGAAGTTGCAAAAACAGACAGAGCTTTTGTGTCACTCTCCTTCCAGCTCCCCTCAATGGTAATGCTGTGTTTGTTACATAACCATAGTGCATTGGCAAACCCAGGAAATGGACATTGGCATAGTACTATTAGCTCAGGTACAGATATTTTTCAGATTTTGCCTTTTTTTTTTATTGTGGTAAGAACACTTAACATGAGATCTTCCCTCAACAGATTTTTAAGTGTACAATACAGAATTGTTATCTGTAGACATAATGTTGTATAGCAGATCTGTAGAACTTATTCGCCTTGCATAATCCTGGTGGATTGATCTTTTTATTCTTATACAGTGTCCTTCTTTGTCTCTTGTGATATCTTGTGACAGGTTTTTAATTTAAAGTCCATTTGTCTGATATAGTATATTCATGTCTACTCTCTTCTGGTTACCATTTGCCCGGAATATCTTTTTTCATCCCTTTATTTTCAGCCTATGTATTTCCTTAAAACTAAAGTGAGTCTCTTGTAGACAGCATATAGTTTGATCTTGTTTTTTATTTATTCAGCCTCTCTATGTCTTTTGATTGGGGAATATAATTCATTTACATTTAAAGTAATTATTTATACGGAAAGGTTTGCTATTGCCATTTTGTTGTTTTCTCTTTGTAGTTATTTTGTCCCTCTTTTCCTCTTTTGCTATCTTCTTTGTGTTTATTTATTTATTTTTTTGGTATTGATATACTTTGATTGCTTTCTCTTTTTCTTTTGTGTAACTTCTATAGGTATTTTCTTTGTGGTTACCATGAGGTTTACATAAAATATCTTATAATTATAACAGTTTATTTTAAACTGATAAAAAACTAACTTCAATCACATACCAAAAATACACACTTTTACTTCCTCACTCCCTATACTTTATATTATTTACGTCACATTTTACATCTACTTATATTTTGTATCCATTAACATATTTTGTTATAGTTATTTTTAATGCTTTTTATAACTCTTATACTAAAATTAAAAGTGATATACCCAGCACTGTTACAACAATACAATATTCTGTATTTGTCTATATATTTAACTTTACTAATGAGTTTTATACTTTCTAATACTATTGTGTTGCTATTTAGCATCTTTTGTTTCAAGCTGAAGAACTCCCTTTAACATTTCTTGTAAGGCAGGTCTAGTGATGATGGACTTCCCCAGCTTTTGTTTGACTGGGAAAGTCTTTATCTCTCTTTAGGTTTTGAAGGACAGTTTTGCCAGGTATAGTATTCTTGGTTAACAGTTTTTTCTCTTAGCATTTTAAATATATCATTCCACTCCCTTCTGGGCTGCTATGTTTCTGCTGAAAAATCTACTGATTACGTTACATAGATTTCCTTTTATGTGACAAGTTGCTTTTCTCTTGCTGCTTTCAAACACTTTGTCTTTGACTTTTGACAATTTGATTATAATGTGTCTTAGTGTGGATTCCTTAAATTATTTGGGATTCTTTGGGTTTCTTGGATCTGGATCTTTATTTTCCTTCCCAACTTTGGGAATTTTTCACCCATTATTTCTTTGATTAAGCTTTCTGGTCTTTTCTCTCTCTCTTCTCCCATAATGTGTACATCAGTCTTCTTGATGGTCCTGTAAATCCCTTTCTTCACTTTTGTTTCCTTTTGCTCATCTGACTGAATAATTGTCTATGACCCTGTCTTTGAGTTTGCTGATGATCCTTTCTTCTGCTTGATCTAGTCTGTTGTTGTACTCTTCTAGTGAGTTTTTCAGTGCAGTTATTGTGTTTTTTGTGTCATGATTTCTGCTTGGTACTTTGTTTTATTTTCATTTTGTTAAAATTCTCACTTTGTTCACTCAGTGTTCTCTTGGCCTTAGTGAGCATCTTTATGATGGTTATTTTGAATTCTCTGTCAAACATATCTTCAGTTCATTAAGGTTAGTTTCTAGAGATTTATCTTATTCCTTTATTTGAAACATATTTCACTGTTTCTTCATTTTCCTTGACTTTCTGTGTTGGTGTCTGTGCATTAGACAAAAGAGCTACCTCTCCAAACCTTCATGGACTGGCCTCATACGAAAGAATATTCTCACCAATCAGCCTGGCCAAAGATTCTGGAAGCCTCTTAAATTTTTGTGATAGTCCAACCTGCTTTCTTTTCTTAGTGGCTCCCAGGTATTTAGAGTATACTGGGTCCTGTCAGTACTCTAAAACAAGTGAGACTCAAGTCAGTTCCTCAGGCTGCCTCCAGAAAAGTTGGATCTTTAGACACTTTTCTAACTCTTTCCCTCCCTAGGAAGAAGCTAAGATCTGAGATTTTTCACCTGTTTTCTCTGCACTAACCCAGAGCGAGAGACTGTGGTAAGTAGTTGAGTGCTAGGTCAAACAACCATCAAACCACAAAGCTCCCTCATGCAGCTAGAGTATGCCAAGTCTGGTTAGTGCAACAAGATGGGCAAGACAGATGTCAGTCCTTTGAGCACCCCCTTGAAAAGTTGGGGCATTGCACATGTAGCGTAACTCTTTCCCTCCTCAAAGAGAAGCTGGGAGCTGGGGTTTATTACCCACTTTCTCTGTGCTGAGCCGGGGGAGGAGTTATGGCGAGTTTTGGTCCCCCAGCACACAAAAGACTCAAACCCCAGTATGTACCACTACCTGGGATTTTCTTTCTCTTTTACCACCTGTTTGTGAGGAATAAATTTCCTTGGGTTAGAAAGAGATTACCTATAATGCGTAATTTCTGCTTCTTGTATGCTTGTTTTATAGAAGTTGGCTTCTAGTTATAAATCTACTTATAGAAAAAGAAGTATTGATGATCACAGGGGAAGGGGCAGTTTTCAGGCTGACTGGCAAAGTGGCATCCAGTCAGCAGATGTATAGCCACTCACTCTCCTGACTGGATCACACTTTCTATTTCCAAGTCTGGAAGGCCAAAGGCAGGAACAATTGTAGCACCTTCTGCTTAATTTCAGATAACTGTTTTTGGTGGGCTGCCAATTGCATTTTTTTTAATCCATATTTTCTAGCCTTATAGCAAAAGGTTGGAGTCTAATAAGGTCTGAAACAGATCTCATCAATGTGGCAGTGTGAGCAGACATTGAACTCATCTCCTCCCATGAACGCAACCAGGTTACAACTATTTTTGGAAAAATTACCCCGAATTGAAAACTGAAAACTGGATAAAAGATAAAAAGAATCCCCACAACAAGGGACAGTCCTGATGAAGGCAGAAGAGGCAGAAATTCCTTCTGGAGAGGAAAAAAGCCACCTTTGGGAGCAGCGGAGCCTCTCAGCTGGTCAGGTGGGAGACACCCTAAGGTATGCAGCCCTCCCTGGAGGAGTGAGGTCCAGAGCAGGGGCGATACTGCTGTAAGCATACTTCAGACTCACCCCAACTGAGATGGTGGTCTTACTCTCTGGCTTTGCTGGCTATTAACTGCAGCGAGGATACCCCTAGAAAAGCTATCAGCTGGAAGCCGAAAAGACCTGGGTCTTAAAGGGCCCGCACACAAACTCACTCACTGCAGCAACCGAAAATCACCAGAGAAAAGGCTGACAGTCCTTTGGTGAAACAAGACTCACCTGGTGGGCTCTGGAGGCATCTTGGTGAGAGGAGGGACCTCTCCAGAGACTGAGACATTGGTGGGGGCCATTGTTCTGAGCTGGTCCAGGTGTGTTGACAAGGACCTCCGTGGGTTCCATTGAGGTTCATCCTTTGGCCGGTTAGCCCAGGTGTCTGCCACGCCCACTAGGGCACAGATTTAATCCAGTTCAGCCAGGGCAGGCAACCCGCCCTAGGGACTGGCCCCACCTAACAGCAAGCCTTCAGGCTACTTTTCAGCCTGCGTTGGCTGGGTGCTTGATCCTCTACAGGCAGGCGAGGGTGTCTGCCTCTGTGGGGCAGGGCTTGTGTGAGGACCTGGTGAACTGTGGGGGGCATTGGTGAAGAGGTAGGGGCCTCTGCACTGCAGCATCGGGGTATGCTCCAGGGAGTTGAGGAGTGTGCACAGACCAGGACTGTGTTGACAGTGTATGTGGTCCTGTGGGGGGTAAGGCTTATCAGGTCAGAAGACCTGTGCTTCACAAATAGCCATAAAAAGGATCAGCCCCACCTTCCAAAGCCTGAAACAAACAATTGAGTGCCCCCCTCCACCCCATGCCTAGGGCCAGCCCCACTCAGCTGCACTCCTAAGAGAACTGACACAGCCTTGTAGGCCTGAGGCCTATCATAACTGTAAGTCCCTGAGCATAGCAACCAGCTACACTGCAGGTACTAACTCAGTTAAGAGGAAAACCACAATAGGAGTGTGCTGATAGACTTTGTAGCCAACAGTGCTGAGGCTCCCCAAATGGGATTTACAAACAGCTGACCAGGGAAGGAAAGATTAGACTCCCTGGGCACTTGCAGTGGGAGCAACCCTGCCACAGCAGGACACAAGTAGCCCACAAAGGGGTCACTCCTGGTTCTTATGGACTGGTGAGGAGAGGGAAGCACACTGCTGGGCCTCAAAAGGCATCTCATACATAAGGCCACTTCTCCAAGATCAGGAGACATAGCCGACTCACCTAGTACAAAGAAAATAGCACAGAGAAAGAGGCATAATGAGGAGACAAAGGAATACTTTTTAAGCAAGAGAACAGTACAAAACCCCAGGAAAAGGACTAAATGAAACAGAAACAAGTGATCTACTCGACAAAGAGTTCAAACAAAATATCATGAGGATGCTCACAGATATGGGGAGAAGAATGGATGAACACAGAGAGCACATCAGCAAAGAATTAGAAGATATAAAAAAAACCAATCAGAAATGAAGAATACAATACTGGAAATGAGAAATTCACTAGAGGCACTCAATAGCAGAGTAGAGGATGCAGAAGAATGGATCAGTGAGGTAGACAAAAGACTAGCGGAAATCACCCAAGCAGAGCAGAAAAGAGAAAAAAGAATTAGACAGAATGAGTACAGTCTAAGGGAACTCTGGGACAATATCAAGCATGCTAACATTCGGACTATAGGTGTCCCAGCAGAAGACGAGAGAGACAAAGGGGCAGAAAATTTATTTGTAGAAATAATAGATGAAAATTTTCCTAACCTGAGGAAGGAAACAGATATCCAAGTTCAGAGAGCTCCAAACAAGATAAGCTCAAAGAGGCCCACACCAAGACATATTATAATTAAAATGTCCAAAATTAAAGGCAAAGAGAGAATCCTAAAAGCAGCAAGAGCAAGGCCACAAGTGACATATAAAGGGAAGCCCATCAGACTATCAGTGGACTTCTCAGCCGAGACCCTACAGGCAAGAAGAGAATGGCACGATGTATTTAAAGTGCTAAAAGGAAAAAACCTTCAGCCAAGAATACTCTATCCGTCAAGGTTGTCATTCAGAATGGAAGGAGACATAAAGTGCTTCCCAGACAAGCAAAAATTAAAAGAGTTTATCACCAAGAAACCAGTTCTGCAAGAAATACTGAAGGGAGTTATTTAAGTGGGAAAGCAATGACCACAAATAGAGATAAAAAAAAATTATCAATAAAACAAAACAACAACAAAAAACTAGGCAATAAAATCACTTGTAAGATAAAAATATAGTAAAGGCAGCAGATCAACTACCTGTGAAGATATTATGAAAGTTAAAAGACAAATGTACTAAAATCACCTATTTCAGTGATAAGAAAGTAATAGATAGACACATACTAGACTATATATGATTAGAAAAACATATAATGTGGGAGGAGGGAAGTGAAAAAGTAGAGCTTTTAGAAAGATGTCAAGCTAAAGAGTCTATCAACTCAATATAGACTATTATATGCATAGAATATTAAATAGAATCCTCATTGTAATCACAAATCAGAAACATACAACAAGCAAGAAAAAAAGTAAGACAAAAGAAATCAAACATATTACTAAAGATAGCCATCAAACTACAATGGAAGAGAGCAAGAGAAAAAGAAAGGAACAGAGAAGAACTACTAAAACATCCAGAAAAAAGAAAGTGACAAAATGGCAGTAAATGCATATTTATCAATAGCTACTTTAAATGTCAATGGACTAAATGCTCCAATCAAATGCATAGGGTGGCCAATTGGATAGAAAAACAAGACCCATGTATATGCTGCATACAAGAGACACACTTCAGACCTACAGACACTCACAAACTGAAAGTTACAGGATGGAAAAAGATATTCCATGCAAATGGCAAAGAAAAGAAAGCAGGGGTAGCAATACCTATATCAGACAAAATAGACTTTAAAAAAAAACTGTAACAAGAGACAAAGATAGGCACTACATAATGACAAAGGGAATAATCCACAAGAAAATATAACGCTTGTAAATATCTATGCACCCAACATAGGAGCACCTAAATATATAGAGCAATTATTAACAGACGTAAAAGGAGAAATAGACAATAACACAATAATAGTAGGGGAATTTAACACTCCACTAACACCAATGGATAGATCATCCAAAGAGAAGATCAATAAGGAAACATTGGCCTTAAAGGACACATTAGACCAGATGGACTTAGTGGATATATACAGAACATTCCATCCCAAAACCACAGAATACACATTCTTTTCAAATGCCCATGGAACATTCTTCAGGATTGATCACATATTAGGCCACAAAACAAGTCTCAATAAATTTAAGAAGATCGAACTAATACCATGCATCTTTTCTGACCACAAAGGTATGAAACTGGAAATCAACTACAGAAAGAAAACCAGAAAAGCCACAAAAATGTGGAGATTAAACAAAATGCTACTGAACAACGTTTGGGTCAATGAAGAATCAAAGAAGAAATCAAAAAATTCCTGGAGACAAATGAAAATGAAAACACAACATCCCAAAACCTGTGGGATACAGCAAAAGCAGTTCTAAGAGGGAAGTTTATAGCAATTCAGGCCTACCTCAACAAAGAAGAAAAATCCCAAATAGACAATCTAAAAGCACATATGAAGGTACTGGAAAAAGAACAACAAACAAAGCCCAAAATCAGCAGAAGGAAGGAAATAATAAAAATCAGAGCAGAAATAAATGAAATACAGTAGAATACAATACAATAGAAAATACAATACAAAAATACAATAGAAAAAATTAATGAAATCAAGAGCTGGTTCTTTGAAAAGGTAAACAAAATTAACAAACCCTTAGCTAGACTCACCAAGAGAAAAAGAGAGAAGGCTCAAATAAATAAAATCAGAAATGAAAGAGGAGAGATTACAATGGACACCTCAGAAATACAAAAGATAATAAGAGAATACTATGAAAAGCTATATGCCAACAAATTGGATAATCTAGCAGAAATGAATAAATTCTTAGAAACATACAAGCTTCCAAAATTGGACCAAGAAGATGTAGAAATTTTGAATAGACTGATCACCAGTAAGGAGATCGAAACAGCAATCAAAAACCCTCCAGAAAATAAAAGTCAGGACCAGATGGCTTCCCTGGGGAATTCTACCAAATATTCAAAGAAGACTTAATACTTATCCTTCTCAAACTCTTCCAAAAATTGAAGAGGAGGGGAGGCTTCCTAACTCATTCTATGAAGCCAACATTATCCTGATGCCAAAACCAGACAGGGACAACACAAAAAAAGAAAATTACAGGCCAATATCACTGATGAACATAGATGCAAAAATCCTCAACAAAATACTCGCAAATTGAATACAACAATACATTAAAAAGATCATACATCATGATCAAGTGGGTTTCATTCCAGGGATGCAGGGATGGTTCAACATCCGGAAATTTATCAACGTGATACACCACATTAACAAAATGAAGAATAAAAATCACATGATCATCTCAATAGATGCAGAGAAAGCATTTGACAAGATACAGCATCCATTTATGTTAAAAACTCTAAATAAAATGGGTATAGAAGGAAAATACCTCAACATAATAAAGGCCATATATGACAAACCCTCAGCAAATACATTCTCAATGGAGAAAAACTGAAATTTATCCCTCTAAGAACAGGAACCAGACAAGGATGCCCACTGTCACCACTCTTATTTAACATGGTATTGGAAGTCCTAGCC
This sequence comes from Equus caballus, assembly GCF_041296265.1. Taxonomy (NCBI): domain Eukaryota; kingdom Metazoa; phylum Chordata; class Mammalia; order Perissodactyla; family Equidae; genus Equus; species Equus caballus. The sequence goes on along the minus strand of NC_091692.1, from coordinate 20,047,027 downwards.
AGAGCAATCAGGCAAGAAAAAGAAATAAAAGGGATCCACATTGGAAAAGAAGAAGTGAAACTGTCACTCTTTGCAGATGACATGATTTTATATCTAGAAAACCCTAAAGAGTCCACTAAAAAACTTTTAGACACAATAAAGGAATTCAGTCATGTGACAGGATACAAAATCAACATACAAAAATTAGTTGCTTTTCTATACACTAACAACAAAGTAGCAGAAAGAGAAATTAAGAATACAATCCCATTTACAATTGCAACAAAAAGAATAAAATACCTAGGAATGAACTTAATAAAAGAGGTGAAAGATCTGTATACCAAAAACTATAAAACATTGTTGAAAGAAATTGAAGAAGACACAAAGAAATGGAAAGATATTCCATGATCTTGGATTGGAAGAATTAACATCGTTAAAATGTCCATACTTTCTAAAGCAATCTATAGATTCAATGCAGTCCCTATCAAAGTTCCAACAACATTTTTCACAGAAATAGAACAAACAATCCTAAAATTTATATGGAACAACAAAAGACCCTGAATAGCCAAGGGTTCCTGAGAAAAAAGAACAAAGCTGAAAGTATCACACATCCTGATTTCAAAATGTACTACAAAGCCATAGTAACCAAAACAGCATGGTACTGGCACAAAAACAGACACACGGAACAATGGAACAGAATTGAGAGCCCAGAAATAAACCCACACATTTATGGACAGCTAAAATTCAACAGGGGAGCCAAGAGCATATGATGGAGAAAGGAGAGTCTCTTTAATAAATGGTGTTGGGAAAACTGGACAGCCACATGAAAAAGAATGAAAGTAGACCATTCCCTTACACCATGCACAAAAATCAACTCAAAATGGATTAAAGACTTCAATGTAATACTGGAAATCATGAAACTTCTAGAAGAAAACAGGCAGTATGCTCTTTGACATCGGTCTGAGCAGCATATTTTCAAGTCCTATGTCTGACCGGGCAAGGGAAACAAAATAAAAAATGAACAAATGGGACTACATCAAACTCAAAAGCTTCTGTATAGCAAAGGAAACCATCAACAAAATTTAAAGACAACCTAACAATTGAGAGAAGATATTTGCAAACCTTATATAAGATAAGGGGTTAATATCCAAAATATACAAAGAACTCATACAGCTCAACAACAAAAAACCCAACAATGCAATTAAAAACTGGGCAAAAGATCTGAACAGAGATTTCTCCAAAGAAGATATATGGATGGCCAACAGGCATATGAAAAGATGCTCAACACTATTAGCTATCAGGGAAATGCAAATCAAAACTACAATGAGGTACCACCTCACTCGGGTCAGAATGGCTCTGATTAACAAGACAGGAAACAACAAATGTTGGAGAGGGTGTGGAGAGAAGGCAACCCTTGTACACTGCTGGTGGTAGTGCAGAGTGGTGCAGCCACTATGGAAAGCAGTATGGAGTATCCTCAGAAAATTAAGGATAGATCTACCATATGATCCAGCTATTCCACTGCTGGGTATTTATCCAAAGAACTTGAAAACACAAAGGCATAAAGATACTTGCACCCCTATGTTCATTGCAGCATTATACACCATATCCAAGACTTGGAAGCAATCTAGGTGCCCATCGAGGGATGAATGCACAAACAAGATGTGGTATTTATACACGATGGACTACTACTCAGCCATAAGAAATGATGAAATCTGGCCATTTATGACAACATGGATGGACCTTGAGGGTATTATGCTAAGTGAAATAAGTCAGAGGGAGAAAGTCAAATACCATATGGTCTCACTCATAAGTAGAAGATAAAGACAATGACAAACAAACACATAGCATTGGAGATTGGATTGGTGGTTACCGTAGGGGAAGTGGGGAGGGGAGAGAGCAAAAGGGGTGATTAGGCTCACATGTGAGGGGATGGACTATAATTAGTTTTCGGGTGGTGAACATGATGTAATCTACACAGAATTTGAAATATACTATGATGTACATCCAAAAATAAATAAATAAATAAAAAGGTCTGAAACATGAGGCTCTCAAAAAATATAGGTTCAGAGATGTGGAAAAGTGGTCAGTGCTTCTGAGGGGAACATTTTAGATTAGTTCAAAAACATTTGGGGAATCTTCTCTAATAGAAAGACAGTTGTGTGTCCTCTTCCTTGGAAGAGTATGGGTAAGGGGAGGAGGGAGAGGGTGTCCACATTTGCTATTCAACTGAGCTATTGGGGTGGGGGAGGCAGAGAGGGATAGCACATTTCCTAATTTCCCAACATTTTACAAAGTGCTTTAGCCACACGAACATCTTGTAGTCCCTTAAAACATCTTGTAGTCATGCCATGTACTCTCCTTCAAGTCTTCATATGTTCTGCTTTTGCCTAGAATATCCTTGCTCCTCTCTCCTTACTTGGGTAATTCCTGTTTGTTATTCAGTTCTCATATTAGATATTCCCTTCCCAGGAAGACATCCCTGACTGCCTTACCTTAGTGGCTAGAATGGATGCCCTTTCACTTTGCTCCTAAAGCATCTTGGCATACTTTTATCCTAGTACTCGTTTTCTTCAATTGTTACTGCTTTTCCATGCCATCTTGGAGAGCAATTGAGTCTTGTTAATCATGGTATTCCTAGGTTCATGAAACTGACACACAGAAATGTTCAAGAAATATCAAATAAATAAATACACGTACAAATCATGAATGAATGAGTTTGGGTGGACAAGGACTTTTGTTCTACTATTTTTTCACTTCCCCATGATCCTCCTGTATTAAGGAAATAGATTTGTATTAATCAGTCATTTTTTATCATATATCTGAAGTAATCTCCCATGTAATTTATTAGAATGGCTGTAATTCCCTGCAATGTGGGATCTACATTTATGTGATGAGATTTGACAAAAAGCTGGAAAGTGCTCACTTAAGAAACACCTCTGCACCTGCCGTATTACTTGAGAGTCCAGATTTTTAGTTTTATTACCTATGTAAAATATTGCCAAATAAAAATTTCCCCTCTTGTTTTTTTCAATGTGCAAATACCCCTAATTTGGGTCTGTGATTCAGCTGTCCTGTTTCTCTTGGGCAATAAGAGAGAAGAAAAAGGAGCAAACATGTTAAACGTTCCACATACCAGCATGGTACTACCATATGTCACCCTTTTCAATCATTAACAACTGTGCCAGGTTATCACCTTTTTGAAGAAAAGGGCATTGAGGTTCCAAGAAGCACAAAGTAATCTGGCCAGGGTCACCTGGTTTGAAAAGAATTTATTGAGATTCGAATGCCTGTCTCACTACTATACTATTGGAATTGTAGTGTTGTGACTGTTTAGCTCCAATCTACCAAAAAGCTCAACCTAATGCAGTGTCCCATACATAACGTTTGTTTTTAGATATTTATTGATCTGAACTGAAGGATTCTTTAAGAGCATGGGTGCTTCTGGGAGGAAAGGCCTAAGAGGAAGAGAAGATAGGAGGTTTAAGAAAGGGTAGTGAAAGATTTGAGCTCTCTTAAACCCAGCTTCAAAGTCTAAAGAAAGCAGAGACTCAAGCTGCGAGAGGCTGGCATAGGAAAGAGCTAGGGCTAGGGTGCAGTCGTCAAGTGGGACCAGGTCTTCCCTGCATGCCTTTGTGGTGGCCAAGTTCTCCTTATTCGGGTACAAAAGTGAGAGTTAAAAAAGTAAGTGATGAGTTTTACACTCCTTTTATAACCCTGGCCATAAGACTCTGCCTACAGCAGCACAGAGTGGGGCAAGTTTCAAACGTTTCTCAGCCTCGGTTTCTTCACTGACCTGTGGAAGCGAGAGCCCTCCCTGCCGTGACTCCCTCTGAAGGTTATAAGGGGGAAAAAGGCAATGAACACAGAAAGCATTCCTATAAAGTAGGTGTGGGAGGCAGAATAACGGCCCCTCAAAGATGGCCACATCCTAATCCCCAGAGCTTGTGATTGCGTTACCTTACACAGCAAAGGAGAGTGCAGATATGGTTAGGTTAAGTGTTTTGGATGGGGAATTATCCAGGTGCGCCCAATGTATCGCAGGCCTTCTTATAAGGAGAAAGGGCGGCAGGAGGGTCAGAGTTAGAGCGGTGTTGAGTTGCTTGCTTTGAAGATGGAGGAAAGGACCACAAGCCAAAGTTTGCTGACGGCCTCTAGGAACTGGGAAAGTCCAGGAACACCTTCTGCTCTAGAGCCTCCAGAAGGAACACGATTCTGTTGACACCTTGACTTCAAGCAAGTAAGGCCCATTGTGTACTCTGACCTGCAGAACTCTAAAGTAACTAATTTGTTTTGTTTTGAGCCACTAAACGTGTGGTGAATTGTTACAGCAGCACTGGGAATAGGGTTAAGAGTTAGGACTAGGCATGAGTTAATAGAGTCAAAAGTAAGTCATTCAATAGAAACTTTGGTGTTTGCAGCCCATTTGTTTTTGGCAGGGGCTCCAGAAACGTGCTAATTTGCATGGCAGCCTTGCAGTTGCCAGTGACTAGCTATTTATTGGCTGGAAGTTACCAAAAGACTCAATTAAGGTAGTTTCACTGAAAGTGAAAGTCGCCTGCAGTATGGCCTCTGCTTTGGTACACCCGGACCTGTCAGAACTCACCTCACAGCAATTTTCTCGGCTGAGACAGCATTAGCTGCCAAAGGCCCAAGAGCCAATCACAACAAATGACTCTGTGGATTTACATTCTCTGAAGTACATGCGTGTATTTATACTCAAAGGAACATGCCTGGAATTGTTGTTAACAGGAATATGCTTCCTAAGTAAGTTTAGTCAAACCTTTCATCATACGCCAGAGACTGGTGATAATATATATCCATCTTATCCATCTCTCTTTTCTTCTTTTTTTTTTGACAAGATAGAGTTTACAAAAGAACCTGTTTTTGCTGGTAGTTTTAGATTCTGAAAGCAGTTTGACTAGCCTGAGGAAGCTGAAAGCCTAGATTCCCAAGTTTGCTAAGGTTTTTAGACCACACTTTGATCTGATACAGGAGTAGAAATGCTGGACATATACAGTCTATGATTCTAGTGGTGAAGAGGGGTAAAAACCAGAGAAGTAGATACCGGGATGGTTCAAGGATTGACAACCAACTGCAGGGATCTTGATACACAATCATAAGAGCAAGTGCACTGGACGTTTGAGGATATTGTTGTACTAAATGCCTTCTTCCTACCTGAGTTGTGAAAAATTAAACTGTTGCGAATTATTTCCTCATCAGCCACTACCCTAAGGAACCCAAAGAATGAGATGTTAGTAAAAGAGAAGAGACAGAGAGCAGCTTCTCAGCACTTAGTGAGGAAAACAAAACCCTCTGTCCTTTTTTCAAAAGAAATGTGTAATGACTCATAAAGTTGATAACAACTCGCGAGGTACTCGATTTCTGTAGAAATATCAGCTTTGGTGGTTGCCCATTGACCCTATACTGTTGAGCAGCTTATCAGAGTGAAAATAATGAACTCCTCAGCCAAGGGAGGAACAGCTACATCAGTTGTTTACTTCTCTTTAGATTTGACTAAATATTGTTTCCAGAGCTGCAGATAGCGTGGTTCAGGGCAATGGTTCTAGGGAAAGAGCAGCTGAGTGATTAATCTACTCTTGTCTGTAATACAAATGCTACATGCTTTCTGAAAGTGCCACCAAAACTTGGTACAGAATCTTTCATTGAAGAGACTGGAATTCGAGATCTTGCTTAGGCAAAGCAATCAGTGCTTTTCTCATGAGACATCATGATATTTCATCTAGTAGAAATTTTTTAAGGGAGAGGGAATTCAAATGTGCTGAATCAACTGAGAAGAATAAATACAGAAATTAACTCCTGGCACATCCTTTGTTCTGGGCTGTTATACATTGTGTTACAATTGCCCCTATTGAATCACTTCTGAAAAAAATTTCCTGCGTAATGGCATTTTAGTCATCACTGTAATGTCAACAAACAAGGCAGATTAATGCTTCTGGTCCTGAGCTGTCTTGCACTCTGCTTATTAGAATTGTAGTCAGATCTTCATTAGAATGAATGACATCTGATTCCATAAGGCAGTCACAACAGAGGCACCTTCTTGCTATGGTGTCACCCTGCAGATGACAATGTAGGCCATTATGAATGACACTCCACAATTCGTTACTTCCTGCCTCAAATTGTAGTTAATCTTTCATCCAAACTGTACACATGTGCAGCTTTAAGTGGCCTATCACAGCGAGTACCCAGTAATGCTGCAAGCACATGGAGACTGACAGAAGGTAAATTGCTTGTCAGGAGGTCTGTATTTCAATTCACAGCATATTCCAAACACGTCGTGGTGAAAGCACACCACAACAGCTGCTTTCATTGCTAACTATTTTTGATGTAAATGTCAATAAAGCTCCAGGCCCTTTCATATTTTTGGCCAAGAATGTCCATCTATCCCTATGCAGGCTGGCAGGTGGAGTTCCATTTATCTACTCTTAGGAACATGTCCTATAATAATGATGGCCTCTGGAGGCCGTTTAGCGTGATTGAGAGCAGTGATTGGGACAATAGGCTGCTGAATTTCATTGCTGGAGTGGGTTGACAGGTGACTGCTTTTATACCCTCTCATCTGCTGGGGAAGGAAATAAAACACACACTTCCATCCAGTCCACAGGCAATCACCTCTCCAGGTTGAAGATCTACACCTATAGTTTATTCCATTCATTGAAAAAAATTGAGACCCGTAGTTATTAAACAATCACAAATTCTCCAGCAGATCTAGAGTTTTTAAAGAGACAACAGCAGCATTTATTTTCTGTAGGATTACAAAGAGGAGAATTAAGCAAACAATTTTGAATGGGACATGCATGCCTTTGAGGACCTTCCTTCTCCTCCTTGCAGATGTCCCTTTTGGGATACCAGCTGTTCACGCTATATAACAAACTCTCTCTCTTAACTAATGCTCTGAGGAAGATGACTGAAGCTTGACCTTTAGCAGCTGAAAGCTAGCAGATATATTAAAAATCAATTCAAGGACGCTGCTTGAGCACATTTGCATTCAAATATGTCAGCATGTTACAGCAGTGAGTGTGGAGTATAACAGCATAGAGGAAAACTTCATACTATTTTATTCACAACATTTATTGAGTGTCAGCCATAGGCAGGATATTGTATTTACACTAGGGTTAGGAATACAAGCTAGAATTAGACAAACACCCACGGAGAGGTAGTAAGAATAAGAATCTGAAGTGAGAAAGTTTAATGTAACTTGTATTTCTACTTTTATAGCCTTTCTTTGATTTCTTTTTTGTATTATTTATAATGTACATAATATATTATTACAGTATTGTAGACAGAATTTATAATAAATATTTGGAGTACATGCTCTTTTTTTTTCCTACTGATATGAGGATGTAACTTAAAAGTTTGGGTATAGTTGCTCTCAAGGAAGGAGCATAACTCCAAGGCTGGGGCTCGATGGATCTGTTTTCAGTCCAATCTCTGGCACTTATTAGCCTACTAGCCTTGGGAGAGTTGACTAACCTTCACTAGCCTCAATTTCTTCATACGTTAACTAATAACATCTAACATGCGTTATTTGATTTAATCCTTACAAAGGCCCTTGGAGTTGGGTACTTTTGTTATCTCATCTTACTGAGGGTAATATAACATGGCTAGCAAATGGAGCCAGGACTAGAGCATGTGAAGACTGTTTCTAAAACTAATATTTTAAATTACTGCTCTAAATTATCTTTAGCATGGTAATAATAATACCTCACAGCATTATTATGTGCTGACGTTTAGTAAAGCTGAATGCAAATTTATTCTATTCTCCGTGGAATTGAATCAGTAACCTATGAGGAGTGTCAAAAAAGCTGTTGAAAATCAGAGAGGGTAGCAGCTGATTTTCACCTATGACATCTGGGCACTTTTCGTAGTTGGGCTTGAAGAGGAATAAGAGTTAGCTGTTGTAGGGAAATTGTAAGCCAAGAGGATGACGAAGCATAGGAATAGAGGGGAAGCCATGAATGGACTGCTCAGGGTCTGGTGAGCCACCTTGTATCACTACACAGGGGGCATCTTGCTGCCTAGTGGGACTTGGGATTGAGATTTGAAGAGAGATCAATGCAGGCTTAAATCTGTCTGCAACTTACTAGCCATGTAATTTATTTGATTCCTACTTTTCTTGAGAAATAAAAATTATAGACTGTGATGAGGATTAAGTGGAATAATATGTGGGAAAGCACTTACTGAACTCAAAAGTGCTATTCAAGTGTAAGATACTGTGTGAGATCTTTGTGCACCTTATCTCTCTGATCAGCTGTAAACTCCTGAAGGTCACAATCAAGTCAGTATTAGTGCTGGCACCTTAGTGGATAGTATAGTGTCGTGCATCCAGTAAGTACTAAGTGAATGTGTGCTGAGTGGATAAATTTTGGGTTAGATAATGCTACGTATCATTCTTTCCACATTATGAAAAAGACGTGCAGTGTGTTAAAGGACATGATTTGATCTGCATCAAATCCTATGTTTTATGATTAAATACATAATTGGGATTCTAATAGATTTTTCTTTATGCCATTATTTTTTTTCAAAGCATGTCTTCCCCCAGGTCTGTGATGGGAGCTTTGTGATCCCGTTCCCCAAGGGTGTCCTAGGGATGGAAAGCATCATGAGATGTTGCCCTCCTGACCCCAGAGAGCCAGCTGTGGGAAACCATCCCAAGGACCCTCATCTGGCTCCTGGCAGGCTCCCCGGGCAGCTACATGAGCAGCTGTGCAGTTGAGGCCACCCTGCAGAGGTCTGGGGGCCTGCATGGTCTTTGGCTTTTTATTTGATAGAAATTATCAAATTGGTTCAAAATATCAAAATCTGACAATATACTACTTAGAAGAGAAATCATTTTCAAAAAGGACAGAGAATGTTTGAAAACTAATTAATAGAGAAAAATTTTTCAGATAAATACCAACCAAAAGATAATGTAGTAATATTGATATGAGTGAAAATGGTATTTAAGGCAATACGTCACCTCTCTAATCACTACCCTGAGGTTATTGTGTATCTTTCCTGGCCTTATTTTTGTATTTTTACTACTTATGCATGTATGTATCTAAAATTGTGTGGTGTTATTTGTATGTTTAAAATTTTGTATAAATGGTAGTATACTGTATCATTCTAATTCTTGACTTTTTTGTCTTCTCATTCCATTAAGTTCTTTTAGATCTATCTATATTAATACTGGTAGCTCTGATGTATATATTTTACTGCTGTATAGTATTCTATTATATAAATACATTATTTAAAATTTTCTTATTTCCCTCCTGATGGGCATTCCTATTGTTTCCATTTATAATGATACTGTTAATATTATTGGTACAATAATTCTCCATATATGTGTCTCATTATTTAATTTCTTTCTCTTGAAGAGGAATTCCTGGATGATAGATAGAAGCATCTTCAGTTTTGCTAGATCTGGGGTCAGTTTTTTCTGCAAAGAGATTGTACCAGTTTACATTGGGTCAGGAATCCATGAGAATTCTCAGTTCTTCACATTTGCTACTTTTAAAATTTTAAGTTTTTGCCAATCTGGTAAGTGTGAGACAGTGTTTCACTTTTGGAGTTTAATTTGTATTTCCCTGATTATTAGCTAGGTTGAACGCCTTTTCAAGTGTTTATTGACCGTCCTTGTGTCCTCTTCTGCAATTGGCCTATTCATGCCCTTTGCTCATTTTCTTATTGGTACATTGAAGTTCTTTTTATCTTCTAGAAAACCTTGGTCAATTAATGCATTGTACACATCTCTCTCTCTGTTTTCATTTTTATGAAATGATGTGTTTTAGTGTAATCAAATTTGTCATCTGTTTTCTTTATTGTTTGTATTTTCCTGTCCAGAACAATTTCCCTGCCTGGTTGTCAGAAACATATTCTCTTACTTCTTCTTTGAAAAGTGTTATGGTTTGGCTTTCCACATCTGGGCTACTTTTGTATACGGGATGAGAAGGGAATCCTTTCTCCCTTGTCCCCGTGTGGATAGACACTCTTACCAGAACTTTATTTTGACCTGATTTGTAGTACTACCTCTGTCACAGTTTCCGTATATTCCTGGGTCTGTATCTGTGTCCTCAATTCTGTTCCATCAGCTTTATGTATCAGACTTCTCTTATGTAGAGGGTGAACATATAATTTATCATCCAAACTAGGACACTTCTGAGAGTGAGAGGAAGGCAGTCAACAATTATACTTGGACAATGGGCATGAACTGGAACACTGGCAAGTAAACGGAGACAAACAGTCCCTGTTTGTGCCCCCTGGAGGCTCTTGTTCTCAGCTGCATGGGAGACTTTATCCACATGTATCTGCTGCTGCTGGGATGACCAGATTCCATGTAAAAGTGAGATCTTGGTATTTATCCAAAGAACTTGAAAACACAAAGGCATATAGATATACGCACTCTTGTGTTCATTGCAGCATTATACACAATAGCCAAGACTTGGAAGCAACCTAGGTGCCCATGAAGGGATGAATGGATAAAGAAGATGTGGTATTTATACACAATGGAATACTACTCAGCCATAAGGAATGATGAAATTCAGCCATTTGTGACAACGTGGATGGTCCTTGAGGGTATTATGCTGAATGAAGTTAGTCAGAGGGAGAAAGTCAAATACCGTATGATCTCACTCATAAGTAGAAGATAAAAACAACGACAAACAAACACATAGCAATGGAGATTGGATTGGTGGTTACCATAGGGGAAGGAGGGGGAGGGCAAAAGAGGTGATTAGGCTCACATGTGCGGGGTGGACTATAATTAGTTTTTGGATGGTGAACATGATGTAATCTACACACAGTTCAAAATATATTATGATGTACATCCGAAAGGTATAAAATGTTATAATCCAATGTTACTGCAATTAAGAAATAAAAAATAAATAAATAAAATAAAAAAGTAAATTCAGTGAATTAAAATAAGGAAAAGAAAAGTGAGATCTTATACTATTTGTCTTTCTCTGACTTACTTCATTTAGCATAATGCCCTCAAGGTTCATCCATTTTGTAGCAAATGGCAGGGTTTCTTTGCTTTTTATGGCTGAATAATATTTCTGTATATATATGTACCACACTTTCTTTATAGGAAACTGTCAGTTCCCAAACGCTGGATGCTTGTCAGGGTCTCTTTTTGTAAGGTTGTGGCTTACTTTTTTGTGGCATAAATCTGCCACACTGCCTAGTCATGCTTTCAGGAAACACAGCCAGTCCTGATTTGGGATACTGCTATGTTCTATTCTCATCGTTAAGAATTAAGAAAATCTCTTGAATGTGAATTGTGGCTAAAACATGAACATGTCATTGAGCTCTTTACTCCGTTTGTTCTTTCAAATAACTGTTCTGGATGAGGCCCCTAGTGATCAGAGCCCAGCTGTGTTGATGGATTGGTTGTGAGGGGAGTGTCCTATAGTGTTACTATTATGGGTGCATGTCTACTTCAGTTTTTAAGTAGATTATCAAGTCTACATTATTGAACTGCTAAATTAAAACCTATTTTCCCTTCTGTAGTGCTTCTTGTTTGAAGCAGCTGTACCACTCTATGCAAGATCTGACGTAGGTGTAAGGGAGGGATTTGATACACGTGATTAATATTCAAAGATCATTAGATAAGACCTGAAATTGTACATTTTTTGTCATGTAAAAGACATTATCCTGGAACTTATCTTTGAATAAAATTGGATTTATTACTCTACAATTTATTATTGGTAGCACTGACTTCATGTATTTATTTATACACGTATTGTTTCCTTACAGAAAAGCCATACATTCTGAAGTCTATCATCTAAGATATTCAAAATAGTGACTAATTAGAGAGTGTGATTAAAATTTTCCATTTTTCTCATAATTATTTTAAATTTAGAAGTTTGAATAATTGATTATTTGAAGGAAAGAAAAATTCGTGTTTCAAGACCGTCTTTTCCATTGTATGCAGCATTGTTTATGGAGGAAATAAAAATGAGGGAAGATAAGATGGTAACAGAACTAGTTATTCAGATTATCTTCTCAAATTTAAAGATTTCACAATAACATATTTGTTGGGAAAAAGCACCAAGGGAACTTAGGTTTCTAAATTGGTTATAATTTCCCAGTCATTGGAATAATGAATGTACAAATTTTGACCTTTGTGTTGCACGTATGCAAACCAGATAAATCAAAACATTTGATTTTTTCCCGTGGGAGTAAAGATGGTTCTGTAGCAAAGTACAATGTGAAATATGAAAAAAAATTATGTTGTATATTTTTGATTGAAGTTAGCAAGTTATTATTAATTTGTAAATTAATCTAGATTAAGTAGTACAAGTGTCTAATAAAATTTTATTGTCAATTCTAAATTTTTCCCTTAAAGTAAATAAAAGTTATCATTACAAGAAAATAAGAAATTTAACCTGAAAGACACTCATTCTCCAGGATATTTCCTAGGGGTTATTTAAATCCACTCCATACTTTATTTTTTCTAAATGCCAATGATAGTCTGAATTTATAGACTATCTTTTGAAATTTCCAGGCACCGTGACATCGCAAGAGTTTTTTGTGCTAATATATACCCACTCTCAGTGCTATGTACCTATAAACTTTAATTTAGCTCGTAAGGCTGTTAGATTCAGCTGACTGCACTGGACTCAGTGGTCTGGGATAGTCTCAGCTGATCTTGACTAGGTTACCTTATCTCTCTGCAGTCAGATGAGAGCCTCTCCATGGCTCCGCTGATTGAGGCTGGGATCACCCATATCTAGCAATTGGTTGGCTGCAGGTTGATCTAGGCTGGGCTCAGCTGGTTCCATTGAAGTAAGTTGGTTCTCTTTCATGTGCCTTTCATCCTCCAACAGGTTAGCCCAAGCATGTTCCATGGCAATGGCAGAGGTGCAAGAGCAAAGAGAAACCCAGTTGCTAAAGCACTTTTCAAGCCTCTACTCACATTGTATTTTCCAACATTGTCAAAATAAGTTGATTAGAAGTGGTGAGAGTGGGCATACTTGTTTTGTTCCTGATCTTAGAGGAAAAGCTTTCAGCTTTTCACCACTGAGTATGATGTTAAGCATGGGAGTATCATATATGGCCTTTATTATATCAAAGTACATTCCTTCTAAACCTCATTTGTGGAGACTTTTCGTCATGGAAGGATGGTGAATTTTGTCAATTTTTTTGCATTTATTTAGATGATCATATGATTTTTATCTTTCATTGTGTTAATGTGGTATGTTATATTTATTGATTTGCATATGTTGAACCATCCTTGCATCCCTGGGTAAATCCAAATTGATGATGTGTGGTCCTTTACTGTGCTGTTGAATCCTGCTTGCTAGTATTTTTTGGAGATTTTTGCATCTATAGTCATCAAGGATATTGACCTGTAATTTTCTTTTCTTATAGTGCCTTTGTCTGGCTTTGGTTTCATGGTAATGCTGGCCTCGTAAAATGAGTTTGGAAGTTTTAGCTAGGTAAAGATTTGTGAATTTTGGTTTTTTCCCCCAAAACCCAGCTCTTTGTTTTATTGATCATTTCTATTGTTTTTCAAGTCTCTTTCATTTATTTCTGCTCTAAATCGTTATTATTCCCTTCCTTCTACTAAGTTTGTGCTTAGATTTTTCTTCCTAGTTCCTTGAGGTGTGAAGTTATGTTACTTATTTTAGATCTTTTTTCTTAATGTCGGTGTTTATCACTACCAAGTTTCTTCTTAGAACCATGGTTATGCCATCCTGTAAGTTTTGGTATGTTCTTTCAATTTTCATTTGTCTTGAGATAATTTCTGATTTCTCCTTTGACCCATTGGTTTTTCAGGAGTGTGTTGTTTAACATCCACATATTGTGAATTTTCCAGTTTTCTTCCTGTTACTGATTTCTAGTTTTATACTGTTGTGGTCAGAAAAGACACTTGATATCATCTAAACTTTCTTAAATTTATTAAGATTTGTTTTCTTACCTCACATATAATCCATCCTGGAGATGTTCTGTATGTGCCTTAGAAGACTGTATTTTCTGGTACTGTTGGGTGGAATGTTCTGTATGTGTCTGTTAGCTCCATAGTCTGTAGTGTTGTTCAAGTCCTCTCTTTCATTATTGATTTTCTGTCTGGCTGTTCTATCTATTGTTGAAAGTGGAATATTGAAGTCCCCTACTATTATTGTATTGTTTATTTCTCTCCAGATCTATTAGTATTTGATTAATATATTTGGTTATCTGATGTTGGATGCATATATATTTGCAATTATTTTGTCTTCTTGATGAAGTGACCCCTTTATCCTTATATAATGACCTTCTTTGTCTCTTGTTACAGTTTTTGATTAAAGTAATGATTAATAGGTAAGGATTTACTACTAATATCATCTTGTTCATTGCTTTCTGTTTTATAGTTCTTTATTCCTTTCTGTGTCTCTTATTGTCTTCCTTTGTAATTTGGTGATTTTTTGTAGTGGCAGATTTTGATTCCTTTCTCTTTCTTGTTTGTGTTTCTACTGCAGGTGTTTTCTTCATGTTTACCGTGAGGCTTACATAAAATATTTGTGGTTATTACAGTCTGTTTTAAGATGATATCAATTTTATATTGATTGCAAACAAAACTCTGCACTTTTACTCCTTCCTTCCCTGAATCTTATGTTATTAATGTCACAATTTCCATCTTTTTGTCACCATTAACAAATTATTGTAGCTATAGTTATTCTTAATATTTCCTTCTTTTAACTTTTATGTTAGAGTTAAAAGTGGCTTATTCATCACCTTACAGTATTAGAGTATTCTGTATTTTATTCTATACCTACCTTTACAAGTGAGTTTTATACCTTTATAAGTTTCATGTTGTTAATTAGTGTCTTTTTGTTTCAAGTTAAAGAACTTCCTTTAGAATTTCTTGTAAGGCAGGTAAAGAGGTGATGGACTCACTCAGCTTTTGTTTGTCTGCAGAAGTCTTTATTGCTCCTTCATTTCTGAAGTTTGGCATTTCTAGGTAAAGTATTCTTAGTTGGCAGTTTTTTCCTTCATCACTTTGAATATATCATCTCACTCTTTCCTAGCCTACAAAGTTACTGCTGAGATATCCACTGATAGTCTAACGTGGGTTCCCCTATATGTGATGAGTTGTTTTTCTCTTACCACTTTCAAAATTCTCTTTATCTTTAACTTTTGACAATTTAATTGTAATGTGTCTTTGTGAGACCTCTTGATACTCAGCCTATTTGGGATTCTTTGGGCATTATGGATCCTGATGTTCATTTCCTTTCCCAGCTTTGGGAAGTTTTTTGCTATTATTCTTTAAATAAACTTTCTGTGCCTTTCTCTTTCTCTCCTCCTTTTGGGATTCAAATAATAGAGGCCACATGACTATTTCTGGCCAAGGAAATGTGAATAGAAGTGATCTACAATACTTCTGAGCTGAGCCAGTGGAAAGCTCCTGAATATTCTTTAGTTTCTTTTGCCCTCTTGGATGAAAAACTTGGAGTTCGTGTTTTGAAAGAGCAGAGCCCAAAACTGAAACATGTTGGTTCACTAAGTCATTTCATGGGGGACACACTTGCCCAATCTACAGCAGACTGAGTGAGAAATAAAGATTTGCTGCGTGAAGGCACTGGTATTTGGTAGTTGTTTATTACTTCCCACACCCTGTCCTATCTTGATGCAGCATTTAAAACCATGATGTCTAATTCAGACAATCCTGAGTTAGAAACCTGGTTTGACATTTCCCTTGTTATTTTCTGTCATTCCCCCAAGCCAGTTCTATCAGCTGTTTCCTCTACTTCAGTAAAGTGGTATAACAAGAAGCAGAATTAAAGGATTCTATCCCTGAACAAGTCCTTAGAGTTTGGAGAAAATCTTATGAATAAGACCTAGACTATTCAGCCCTCTGAGGTTTAAAAACTCTCTAGGCTGGGAGGATAGAGAAAGAGAGGATTATAGAAATGAAGTGGGGAGCTAGATAGTGTTTGGACTAGGGGAACAGACTGTTACAGGCTTTGTGGAGAGCAGCTAAATTAATAAAACCCCCTAAGGAGCCCAGAAGAAACCAAGGTCAAATCTTTTTGCAGACCATCCAGTATCTGCTAGCTTGAGTAAATGTTTTCAATCAGTGGTATCCAAAAGCTGAGAGTCCACAGATTGACAAGTTTCTATTTGACCAAGTACTTAAATAGCCTGAAGACAGGTTATGGTAACTGTCCTGCATGACTTTTGATGATAATCTCCCTTTGACAATAGTTAGCAGTTGTTATGCCCACCTGTACCCTGATGCTTTGCTAAGTACTACTTTAGCTCCACAAATTTTGACTTGCTTTCATTATCATTTAGTTCAAAATATTTTTAGTTTCCCATATGCTTTATGAATTATTTTGATGTATAGTGTTTAATTTTCAAGTATTTGGGAATATTTCTAAGTATCTTATTGTTAATTGACTTCTAATTTAATATTATTATGGTGGAGAAGATCATATGTGTAATTTAATCCTTTAATATTTACTTAGACTTGTTTTATGGCCTAACATATGGCCTATTTTGTTACATGTTTCGTGTAATTTTGTAACAAGTTTGTATTGGATATTGTATAATGTAGGTAGAAATGTCAATTAGTTCAAGGAGGTTGTTCAGGTCTTCCATGTTGTTGACTGATTTTTGGCTACTTGTTCTGTCAATTACTGAGAAAAGAGTACTCAAATGTCCAGCTATGGTTGTTGACTTTTTATTTCTCCAATTAGTTCTTCCCACTTTTGCTTAATGTATTTTGAAGCTCTGCTATTGGTAGATATATGCTTTGCATGGTTTGCCTTCTGGATTAATTGTTCCCTGTTGTTATTATATTTTCCTCATTATCTCTGGCAATTCTTCACCTTAAAGTCTAATTTATTTGATATTACTATAGCCGCATTAACTTTGTTATGATCTAAGTTTGCTTGTATTTATTGTTTTGCCCTTTTACATTTTGTGTTGTCATATTTAAAGTGTATTTCTTTCAAATAAGATATGGGGTGATATTAATATTTTATTTTATCATCTCTGTCTTTTAATTGAGCTTTTTAATCTATTTACATTTAAGTTATTATCAATATATTGGGGTTAAGTCTACTATTTGGTACTTATTTTCTGTCTTTCCCATTTGTTCTTTATTCCTTTGTTCCTACTTTCTTTTGTTGAGTGGTAAATTTTTTAGTATTCGTGGTTATCTTCCATAGTGACTACTTAGCTATACTTTGTATTTTTTCATGGTCACTCAATGTTAATTTATCATAATTCACCTTCAAATAATATCATTTTTTATGTTTTTCTATTTATATATTTATAAATTTATATATTTCTATTTATATTTATATATTTCATAAAACTATATTATAAATGTAATATTCATATATTTATATCTTATATTGCAATATTTGTATGCTATTATTTTTATATAATATAATAAATACATTGCACATTTAAATATGTAAATATTCCACAATATTATTATATTGTGTAATATTATTGTATTGTGTAATTATATATATATATTAATATGATATACATATTGCATTTATAAATATATGTTATAGAGTTGTAAAGTAAAAATATGTTATAATTCTTATAAGGATAAATATGCAGAAATATGTATTGTGAGAACAAATATATATATAAGTATTGCTTTAAATAGTTAATATTTTGAAAAAATTTGTAAATATATATAACAAATTTTACATTTATGCAGATATTATTATCATTTCTGGCACTCCTTATTTCTTCCTGTAGATCGAAGATTCCACCCGATTTCATTTCCCTTCTCTCTTGAAATCCTTGAGTATATATTGTAGTGCAAATCTCCTGGAGTCAAAACATCTTGGTTTTTGTCCCTCTGAAATATGTTTATTTAATTTTGACTTTTGAAAGTTTTTTCTTATTTGAAATCTTAGTGCTTCATTAGTGAATGTGAAACAAAAAATAATACTGGATCCTACAAGAATCATCCCATATTTTTTACGTGCCCTTGTACTCCTTTCACCCTCCCCCCTCCTCGTTCCCCTCTGGTAACCACCAATGTAGTCTCTGTGTCTATATGTTTGCTTGTTTGTTGTTGTTTTTTATCTTCCACATGTGAGTGAAATCATATGTTATTTATCTTTCTCCATCTGACTTATTTCACTTAGCATAATGCCCTCAAGGTCCATCCATGTTGTCACAAATGGCTAGATTTCATCTTTTTTATGGCTGAGCAGTATTCCATTGTGTGTGTGTGTGTGTGTGTGTGTGTGTGTCTGTGTATGTGTGTGTATATATATACCATATCCTCTTTATCTAGTCATCCATTGATGGGCACTTAGTGAAAGTTTTTTTTCATTGATTTTAGAATTGTAGGTTGACAATTTTTAAATTTGAACACTTTAAACATGATGTTCCATTGTCTTCTGATCTCCTTTGCTTCTGGTGGGAAGGTAACTGTTATTCTCGTTGTTTTCCTGAGTCTATTTTGTGTGTGTGTGAAGATTGTAAGATTTCTTCTTTGTCATTATTTTTTTAACACTTTGGTTAAGATATGCCTAGGTGAGGTTTTCTTCTTTATTTAACCAAGCGTTTTCACTAAGCTTTCTGTATCCATGAGTTGATATCTTTCATCAGTTTTGGAAAGTTCTCATTTGTAATTTCTTTAAATATTTCTTCTCTCTCATGCTCTATCTCTTCTCTTTCTGACATTCCATCTACATGCACATTAGACTATTTGATATTATCCCATATGTTTTAGAACTCTCTTCTAGGTTTTTCCCCCATTATTTTCTTCCTTGAGTTTTAATTTGGAAACATTCTATTGGTCTGTCTTCAAATTCACTTATTCTTTACTGTATGAATCCAGTCTTCTGTAAAGTCCATTTAATAGATTCTTCATTTTTGATATTTCATCTTACATTTCTAGCTTTTCCATTTGGATCTTTATATAGGTTCTAAGTCTTTGCTGAAATTCCTCATCTCTTCATATATGTGGCCCATCTTTTTCCTATAGATCTTTAAAGATTTGTATTGCAGTTAAGTGAAAGTTCTTGTATTCTCATTCTAACATCTGGGCCATCTCTGGTTCATCTTCTCTTGGCTCTTTTCTCTCTTGACCATACATCACATTTTGTTGCTTTATTGTCTTGAAATAAATAAAAAAAAAATTATGTAGGATGTTTTATCTAAAAGAATAGTGGAGATTGAAGTAAATAATATTTATCTCCAGAAAAAAAAAGCAGAGTCCTTCTCCTTTCAGGCTTCTAGATTGGGTGGGGAGTTGCTGGGGCAATGTTATCTGTAGTTAAGCACAGTCTAGGTTTGGCTGCAGTCTCAGTTTAGTTAGGTTCACCACTGGCTTCAAATATTTTGAGAACAGAGTCAAGACTTTACCTTCCGAGCTCTAGAGATATTTGGGAGCTCTTCTTGTGCTTTAAAGCTGAGTCACCAGCTTTCTCAACTGTTGCATATACCCCTAGGCTTCACAGCCCAGCTGCTACCTTTTTTTTGGTTTCTGGGGAAATCTTTTTACTCTCCAGTCCTGCTCCAGCTTACCTTGCCACCTTGTCCTAAGCTTTCAGAAGACCTCATCTTTACATTCTTTGTGGATCAGGAATGCAAGGGAGTCTTTTTCTTAGCTCTGCTCCCCGTCTGTCATAGCTAAAAGCTTAAAATGCTTCAAATGGATTTCTCTTATCTCTCTTTCCCTGCCCTCAGTCTTTGGCATACTACGTTTGAGATCTTTTGTAAAGACCTATGGGGAATAGTTGGCTGGAGGTGCAGACTTGTTCTATGGCTGGAATTTTAATGTTTTGCCACACTACACGCAGCTGTTAAAAGTTCATTAAAAGTTTATGCCTTGAGTGACATCAGCATCATGGCAGAGTAGGTCTTTCCAGTAATCTTTCCCTCCAATATACAACAAAAAGGTCAGTCATACTCCAACAGAAGACATCCAAACACAACACAGAAAATGTCAGAGAGACCCATGCAGCCATACAATGGAGGACAGAGAGTCTGGAGCCCCCCTGGGAGGAGGTGGAATGGGATAAGAGAAAACTTCACTCTCTCCCTTAAAGACTGTGATCCAGGACCATGGGAGACCTCTTAGAGGGAAGGAATGGGGAAAGAGACGTTTACTTGTGGGAAAATTAAGGATTCTTGAGGGCTTTTGCAGCATAGACAGAAGCCCTCTACCAAGGTGAAAGCTTTCACAGGGCGGAGACCTTATCAAGCCAACACCCAGGAGAGCAGATAGCAAGAGCAGAGTGAGAAGACCCTGAGAGCACACAGGAGACTGCACCCCTACCCCCACTCGCTCAACATGGCTCCAGCCCCTGGGATTTCAGCTGAAGGCAGAGGGCTCAGAATACGTGGCTCTTGACCCCCCCCCCCCAGGGGTGATAGGTGGTAACTGTGACCAAATAATGCCAGGATGCGAAAAAACAGAGCCACTCCATCTAACAATATCAAACATCATATTAGATCTCCAGACCACAGAGTACAATGGCAAGTACCCAGAAATCAGTCCTGAGGATGCAGAAATATGTAATCTAAATGACAAAGAATTCAAAAGAGCTATCATCAAAAAACTTAATGAGGTAAAAGAGAATGTAGAGAAACAATTCAATGAGTTCAGGCGCTACTTCACAACAGAGATTGAAACTATAAAGAAGAATCAATCAGAAATATGAGAGGTGAAAGACACAATGGAAGAAAATAAAACCAAATATGGATTCCCTGAAGGCTCAAGCTGACATCATAGAGGAGCATATCAGCATAATTGAGGATAGACATGTTGAAATGCTCCAGATGGAGGAGGAGAGAGAACTAAGATTAAAGAGAAATGAAGAAAGTCTCCAAGAAATATCTGACTCAATTAGGAAATGCAACATAAGAATTATAGGTATACAAGAAGGAGAAGAGAAGGAGAATGGAGTAGAAAGCCTGTTCAAAGAAGTAATAGCAGAGAACTTCCCAAACCTAGGGAAGGAAATCCATGTGGAAGAGGCTGCCAGATCTCCTAAATATGTCGGTATAAAAAGATCTACTGTAAGGCATATAGTAGTGAAACTGGCAAAACAATGACAAAGAAAGAATACTAAGGGTAGCAAGGCAGAAGAAAATAACCTACAAAGGAACTCCCGTCAGGCTTTCAATGGATTTCTCTGCAGAAACCTTATAGGCTAGGAGTGACTGGAATAACATATTCAAATCTTTGAAGGACAAAAGCTTTCTGCCAAGAATACTCTATCCAGTGAAAATGTCCTTCAGATATGATGGAGAAATAAAAGCTTTCCCAGTCAAACATAAGCTAAGGGAGTTCATAGCCACGAGACACCCCCTACAAGAAATCCTCAAGAAGGCCCTCATACCTGGGAAAAACAAAGCGTGGGGGAGGCAGGGAGAAAGGGGTTACAAAGCACAGAGTAAAGAGATAAATAGGTAGACAGAATCAGAGCAGGATAGCAAATACTCAAGTATGGCATTAAAGACAAGGGGAAGGAAAACAGCAAAAACAAAGATAATCTTGTCATTTTAACCACAAACTCATAACACAAGATGGAATAAGATTTGAGAAAAATAACTTAAGAGGGGAAGAGGCAAGGGACTGTATCAATTTTGACTAAGGAAATTAGAGGCCATCAGAAAAGGGACTATATTCTCCACGAGATTTTGAATACAAACCTCAGGGTACCCACCAAACAAAAAAGCAGAACAGAGACACAAATAATAAATAAGAAGAAAACAAAGAAATGCAACATATAGAACAACTCGGGGGCAGACCTGGTGGCACAGTGGTTAAGTTCATGTGTTCTGCTTCAGTGGCCCAGACTTCACTGGTTTAGATCCTGGGTGTGGACCTACACACTGCTTGTCAAGCCATCCTGTGGTAGGCATCCCACATATAAAGTAGAGGAAGATGGGTATGGATGTTAGCTCAGGGCTAATCTTCCTCAAAAAGAAAAAAAAAAATTTCAAAAAAAACCCCAAAACTATGTAACTCCATTGGTAGATCAAAATACACAGGATGAGAAACAAAGAAAATGCAGGAGAATCGGACAATGAGTGATAAAGCAGCAGCATTAAGCCCTCGTATATCAATAATCACCGTAAACATAAATGGATTGAATTCTCCAATAAAAAGACACAGAGTGGTGAGATGGATTAAAGAACAAGACCCAACAATATGCTGCCTCCAGGTAACACATCTCAGCTCCAATGACAAACAGGCTCAGAGTGAAGAGATGGAAGATGATACTCCAAGTTAATGGCAATAAAAGAAAACAGGTATTGCAATACTTACATCAGACAAAGTAGACTTCAGGATAAGACAGGTAGAGAGAAACAAAGAGAGGCTGATATAATGATCAAAGGGACATTCCATCAGAAAGAAATAACACTTATAAATATCTGTGCACCCAACAGAGGAGCACCAAAGTGCCTAAAGCAACTATTAACAAACCTACAAGAAGACATTAATAATAACACAATAATAGTATGGGACCTCAACACTCCACTCACATCAATGGATAGATCATCTAGACAGAAAATCAACAAGGTAACAGTGGAATTAAATGAAAAGCTAGACCAGTTGGACTTAATAGACATATGTAGAACACTCCATTCAAAAACAGCAGAATACACATTCTTCTCAAGTATGCACGGAACGTTCTCAAGAATAGACTATATTGGGAAACAAGGCAAGCCTCAATAAATTTAAGAAGATTGAAATAATAACAAGCATCTTTTTTTTTTTTTTTTTAAAGATTGGCACCTAGGCTAACAACTGTTGCCAATCTTCCTTTTTTTTGTTTTAAGGATTGGCACCTGGGCTAACAGCTGTTGCCAATCTTTTTTTTTTTTCCTCTGCTTTATTTCCCAACCCCCCCCCCCCCCCCCCCAGTACATAGTTGTATATCTTAGGTGCAGGCCCTTCTAGTTGTGGGATGTGGGATGCCACCTCAATGTGGCCTGACGAGCAGTGTCATGTCTGCGCCCAGGATCCTAACCCTGGGCTGCCGCAATGGAGCCACAGAGCCGGCCCCACAAGCATCTTTTCTGATCATGATGGTGTAAAGCTAGAAATTAATTACAAAAGAAAAAAGCTGAGAAAAGGACAAAGATGTGGAGACTAAACAACATTCTATTGAACAAGCAATGGATCATTGAGGAAATTAAAGGAGAAATAAAAAAATACCTGGAGACAAATGAAAATGAAAACGTACCATGCCAACTCGTATGAGATACAGCAAAAGCTGTATTAAGAGGGAAATTCATTGCAATACAGGCTCACCTTAACAAACAAGAAAAAGCCCAAATAAGCAATCTCAAACTACACCTAATTCAATTAGAAAAAGAAGAACAAACAAAGCCCAAAGTCAGCAGATGGAGAAGAATAATAAAAATCAGAGCAGAAATAAATGCTATTGAAACAAAGAAGGCAGTCAAAAGGATCAATGAAACAAAGAGCTGGTTCTTTGAGAAGATAAATAAAATTGACAAACCACTAGCCAGAGTTACAGAGAAAAAAAGAGAGAGAAAGCTCAGATAAGTAAAATTAGAAATGAAAGAGGAGGGGCCAGCCCGGTGGTGCAGTGGTGCACACGTTCTGCTTTGGTGGCCTGGGGTTCGCCAGTTTGGATCCTGGGTCCGGACATGGCACTGCTTGGCATGCCATGCTGTGGTAGGCATCCCACATATGAAGTAGAGGAAGATCAGCACAGATGTTAGCTCAGGGCCAGTCTTCCTCAGCAAAAAGAGGAAGATTGGCAGCAGTTAGCTCAGGACTAATCATCCTCAAAAAAAGAAATGAAAGAGGAGAAATAACAAGGAATACCACAGAAATACAATAGATTATAAGAGAATACTACGAAAAACTATATGCCAAGAAAATGGACAATCTAGAGGCAATGGATAAATTCTGAGACTCTTACAACTTCCCAAAGCTGAATCAAGAAGAAATAGAGAATCTGAATAGACCCCTCACAAGGAAAGACATTTAAACAGTAATCAAAAGCATCCCAAAGAATAAAACCCCAGGAGCGGATGGCTTCTCTGGGGAATTCTACCAAACCTTCCATGTGGATTTAATACTTTTCCTTCTCAAGCTATTCCAAAAAATTAGGGAAGATGGTATGCTTCCTAACACATTCTATGAGGCCAACATCACCCTGATACCAAAGCCTGAGTAGGACAACACAAAAAAGGAAAACTACAGGCCAATATTGCTGATGAACATAGATGCAAAAATCCTCAACAAAATATTGGCAACCTGAATACAGCAATATATCAAAAAGATCATACATCATGATCAAGTGGGATTTATACCAGGGACACAGGGATGGTTCAACATCCGCAAGTCAATCAATGTGATACACCACATTAACAAAATGAGAAATAAAAACCACATGATCATCTCAATAGATGCAGAGAAAGCATTTGACAAGATTCAACAGCCATTTATGATTAAAAAAACACTTAAAAAATGGGGATAGAAGGAAATTACCTCAACATAATAAAGGCCATATGTGACAAACCCACAGCCAATATCATACTCAATGGGGAAAAACTGAACGCCATCTCTCTGAGAACAGGAATAAGATAAGGATGCCCACTATCACCACTCTCATTCAACATAGTACTAGAGGTTTTGGCCAGAGCAATTAGACAAGAGAAAGGAATAAAAGGAATCCAAATAGGGAGTGAAGAATTGAAACTCTCACTGTTTGCAGATGATGTGATCTTTTATATACAAAACCATAAAGAATCCACTGGAAAATTATTTGAAATAACTAACCACTACAGTAAAGTTGCAGGGTACAAAATCAACTTACAAAAATCAGTTGCATTTCTGTACTCTAGTAATGAACTTACAGAAAGAGAACTCAAGAATACAATTCCATTTACAATTACAACAAAAAGAATAAAGTACCTAGGAATAAATTTAACCAAGGAGGTGAAGGACTTATACAATAAAAACTACAAGACTTTCCTGAAAGAAAAAGATGATGACGATGATGACATAAAGAGATAGAAAGAGATTCCATGCACATGGATTGGAAGAATAAACATAGTTACAATGTCCCTACTACCCAAAGCAATCTACAGATTCAATGTAATCTCAATGACATTCTTCACAGAAATAGAACAAAGAATGCTAAAATTCATATGGGGCAACCAATGACCCCAAATTGCTAAAGCAATGCTGAGAAAAAAGAACAAAGCTGGAGGTATCACAATCTCTGACTTCAAAATATACTAAAAAAGCCATAGTAATCAAAACAACATGGTACTGGTACGAAAACAGGCACATAGATCAATGGAACAAAACTGAAAGCCCAGAAATAAAACTGCACATATATGGACAGCTAATCTTGGACAAAGATGCGAATAACGTACAATGGAGAAATGACAGTCTCTTCAGTTAATAGTGTTGGGAAAACTGGACAGCCACATGTAAAAGAATGAAATTAGACCATTATCTCACACCATACACAAAAATAAATTCAAAACAGATCAAGGACTTGAAGATAAGTCCTGAAATCATAAAACTCCTGGAAGATAATATAGGTAGTACACTCTTTGACATCAAACTTAGGATTTTTTTCAAATACTATGTCTTCTCAGACAAGGGAAACAAAAGAAAAAATAAACAAGTGGGAATTCATCAGACTAAAGAGCTTCTGCAATGCAAAAGAAACTAGGATCAAAACAAAGAGACAACCCAACTGGGAGAAAATTTTTGCAAATCATATATCTGATAAGGGGTTAATGTCCATAATATATAAGGAACTCATGCAACTGAACAACAAAAAAGCAAACAGCATGATCAAAAAGTGGGCAGAAGATATGAACAGACATTTTTCCAAAGAAGATGTACAGATGGCCAATAAACACATGAAAAGATGTTCAACATCACTAATCATCAGGGAAATACAAATCAAAACTACACTAAGATACCACCTTACACCTGTTAAAATGGCTATAATCACCAAGACGAAAAATAACAAATGTTGGAGAGGCTGTGGAGAGAGGGGATCTCTCATACACTGCTGGTGGCAATGCAAACTGGTGCAGCCACTATGGAAAACAGTATAGAGATTCCTCAAAAAACTAAAAATAGAAGTACCATATAACCCAGCTATCCCACTACTGGGTATCTACCCGAACAACTTGAAATCAACAATCCAAAGTAACGTATGTTGCTTATGAACATATGAATATATGTTCATCGCAGCACTATTCACAATAGCCAAGACATAGAAACAATTCAAGTGCCCATTGACCAATGATTGGATAAAGATGTAGTAGATATATATATATATATATACTACTATATATATATATATATATATATATATATATATATATATATCTACAATGGAATACTACTCTGCCAGAAAAAAAGAGACAAAATCATTCCATTTGCAACAACATGGATGGACCTGGAGAGAATTGTGCTTAGCCAAGTAAGCCAGACTGAGAAAGACAAACACCAGATGATTTTACTCATATGTGGAGTATAAACAAGTGCATGGACAAAGAAAACAGCTCAGTGGTTACCAGGGGACAGGGGATGGGGGGCTACAGAGGGTGAAGGGGAGCACCTGTGTGGTGACAGACAAGAAATAATGTACAACTGAAATTTCACAATGATGTAAACTATTATGAACTCAAATTAAAAAAAAGTTCAACTATGAACTTTTTATTCTCAGCTACAATAGATCCTTCGTTCCTCTGCTATTCTGCCAGACATGAGAACAGTAAAGGGTATTTCTTCTCTGAAGGGGTCATTCTTTTCTGGGATTTAACTCATTGAGGTTTATTTCTGTTCTCAGTTCTTTTGACATATACAAAATTTATGATTTTTTTTTTGTTTTATGGCTTATTTTGATTGTTACTATGAGAGCAATGGTTTCTTGCAACTTTCCACCTCCTAAGTAGAGATAGAGGTCCTGTTATAAATACATTTTTATTCATACAGGCAAGTATATCATATAAAATCTAATCATTATATTAGTTTATAGTGCTAATTACTTGTCTGTACCCTCCATAACACTGTGTATTAGTACATCTTTTATCTTTGCTAACCTGATAGGTGACAAAATGGTAACAGTTTTTTAAAATGTACGTTTATTTAAATACAGGTCAAGCATATCTTCATGTTTTTAAATTATATTTTATTTCATTGTACTGAGGGTTCTCTGTTTTTCTCTTGATTTGTTAGTTTTAATGTAATAATTAAAAGACATTTTCTTATATTAAGGATACTTGTCCTGTGTGACAAAGGGTTTTTTTAAAGCTTCTCACCAGTCTTTTGACTGTATTACATTTTCAATGAAGGAAATTTTATTTATTTATTTTCCTGAGGAAGATTTGCCCTGAGCTAACGTCTGTGCCAATCTTCCTCTGTTTTGTATGTGGGTTGCTGCCATAGCATGGCTGCTGCTGAGTGGTGTAGGTCTGCACCCTGGAACCAAACCTGGGCCACCAAAGTGGAGCATGCCAAACTTAACCACTAGGCCATGGGACTGGCCCTGGAAATTTTACTTTTAATGGGGACGTTTTGCTTAAAGTTCTCATTTCTAGTTTCTAGGGAGTGTTTCTGACTTAAAAGCCCATACTGATTCCCATAATTTTTTAAAG